>NW_020539726.1:36197477-36213559 GCF_003426905.1 Ctenocephalides felis | reverse complement strand
ATCAAACATTGCTGGCGATTTGGTGACATACCAATGATTCCGACTGGTCTTCCGTTTGACTTCAAACGATTGCAATTTCCAGTTCGCCTTGCGTTCGCAATAACAAGTCGCTTAGTATTTGCAGGATAAATTTCAAATAGATTATTTAGAAAATCATTGTTTTTCATATGGGCAGTTATAAGTTGCCTGTTCACGAGTTGGAAAACCACCCGCTTTGTTTGTGTTAACGTCAGACCAGAAAACAAAAAATGTGGTTTACCAAAGAGCACTTCAATGAAACGGATAATTTACGGATTCACTTTCATTTACTTAGAGAAGTTTAACTAAAAGACATTTCATTTTTGTAATCGAAATAAATTCATTACTGTTGTATAATAAAATCAAATTTTTCCTTTTCAAATACAAAACAAATAAAAAATTTCTTCATTCTTCTCACAAAACCATCTGGTGGCAAAACGGAATTCGTCGGGTTTATATATATATATATATATATATATATATATGTATATATATAATATATATATATATATATATCGTCTGTCCTGCCTCTCCCTTATAAGACGATCGTACCTGTACTCGTACTCTTCGTACTTCGTACTCTTGGTCGTATTTACCGGTTCGATTCCGAATCCGATTTCGACCGTCGGATGAGAGCGTGGGAGATTACATTAGTATGCGAATGGTACGAATACGATGTTGTTAATATATTATTATTACGAAGCAACAGGCAACGGGCAACGGGCAGGCTATTACACTCGATTTCGTTTAGCATTACATTTGCATTTTAAAGTTCAACAAATGACGTTTAAAACTCTGGTCGAGATTTAAAGGGAATCGATGGAAGGTGGAAGATCACCAGAAAACACTTGATCGGTCTAAATTACTTATTGTTAGTCGATTTTTCCAAAACTTTTGTAATAATAAATTTTTCCATTTCTAATTTGGTAATCGTATCCTTGAAATAGTTCCAGAAATCTGATTAATATTTTTTTCAATTCTTCAAGAATGTATTTTTTATTTGATTCATAATGGCTTGAAACACAGCATAACCTTTTCCTTAGAGATGTTTAAAACTGTCGTTGCTAATCGCCTCGATTTATTTCATCGATTAGATTCATCATTTGCAAGTGTCGGTAAAGTCATGCAACTTACTTAAGGAACTAGTGGTGTATGGCATCGTGCCTTAAGGCAAATTGCTGGAACTTCCCATACCGTAATGAAATATTCGAGAAATTTTAAACGTTTTCAAATTTATTATTACAAATACTGTAACATTCATTATTTTTGATATGTTATTGTTATATCTGAGCAAATCAAATGTAATTCATAAATCAATTTATCTCCAGAACATTAACAATCGCCATTTCATTTCGAATTCAATTTCAAGAAAATACCTAAGTTGCCTAATTTACACAAAATTGGAAAAGTTCTCCAGTACCTAAACATTCTAAACGCACTTGGGTAAACATTTGCACCAGTGTGGCGCTTAGGTTGTGATTAGCCTGGGTAATTATTTGAATTTTTAATCCAAAATTACAAAAATATTTTATGGAAAATAAACAAAGATGTAATATTTTTTTATCCTCAAAAGCAATTGTTTTGTTGAAACAAGCAGACAGTTCTTTGAATCATTCAAATCGGACGCTCAGTTCACTCAAAAACTGCCATTTTTGTAACATTTAGCTCTGTATCTCCAAAACCGCTGGGCCTACCTTCGTCAAAAACTAATAACCACTTTTTCCTTCATTACGAACTGAATGTTTTTTGAATTATTCAAATCCGATACTCCGTTCTCTCAAAAACTCGATTTGTATTTTCTGTACTCTTTGCTCCATATCTCCGTAACGGCTGGACCTGCCTTTGCCAAAAACTAATCTGCACATCTCCCCATCAATAGGGATCGAATGTTTTTTAAACCATTCAAATCGGTTGATCCGTGCACACACACACATTCATTAGTTTTCTGAGATATGCCAAAATGTTCAGAAACCTTCAAAACGTCGAGAAATGCAAAAATTTTCATTTTCGACTTTCAGCCCATTACTTTAACTTCTTGATTACATTACTTCAATGTCAATGATTATATTAACAATTGTTTTAAATATTTTCAAATAGATAATTATAATTACTATGTATTTTATCGTTCATATAATATATAGTGACGATGTTATCGCACAAAACGCTTAAAAATGTTTACTTAGCAAGCTGCAAGAGATGCGAATGAATCCATCTGAGGATATATTTCTTACGATCACAATAACCAGAAAACATTTGATCAGTCTAAATCACTCAGTCGCTTTTTCCAAAACTTTTTTAGAAATGAATTTTTAATTTTCTGTAGAGTAAATTATAGTAATCGTCGAAAAAACATAAATGAAAACATTTTTTTTTTATATCTAGAAAAATTAAAAATGATTCTGATTTTAATTTTAATTCTAGCTAAAGTTCTAAAGCTCATTTCGAAATAATTTTAACTTTGCAATTCAGTTAAATAACTCTTAGAAATATGAGATAGGGTCCTTTGATTCTAACTCCGCTTGATTAAGTTTTGTTTATTCACTTTTCTTGTAAACTTATATAAACCTCATCGTACAACTCGTAAACTCTTATATTTCATCTATAAAATACGAATAATGAAAGTTACAGTATTTATTATAATCTATTTGAAAACATTTAAAATTCCTCGAATTACGGTACGGGAAGCTCCAGCAATTTACTTTAGGGCCGTATACCACTAGTTCCATTTTTAATTTAGCAAATATTATGATGGAACAATATCGACAATAATACTTTTGAAATCAACTCAGTCACCTGTGTTATATTTTTATATAAATCTTATCTAAGAAGTAACCTAATGGTAATTTTACGTGCTACAGTTAGTGGCGCACTCTATGAATTGAGGAAACAATTAAAATTGAGACAAAGGCAAAACGTTCATGTTTGCAACCTATTTTTACTTTTTTAGTGTATCAAACCAAAATCCAAAATTACCAAAATCTAAATCTAAAAATTGCAGATACCCAAAATCACTTTTCTCTATTTCTTATTGAGAAATTAATATACTTTTTAAATTTGTTAAATGTATTTTTGGAACACTTTTGAAATCGTCTGAATCATCTGAATTACCTGAAATCACTTAGCTTTACTTTTGTAATACTCTGTGATAATGATTTTTTTCTTCTCAAACGTTTTTGAGTATTTTTTAGGTTTTCAAAATGTTTGTAACTATATAAAAAATCAACTTTGACCATCATAAATTTTGGTAGAGAACCCATTGCAATTTAGAAACGAATCCATATTTTCTAAGGTATGCCAAAATGTTCAGAAACCCCTGAAACGTAAAGATGTATTACATTTTCGATTTTTTTGCGATTACTATAACTAACCCTACGGGAAGTTAAAAAAAAATTGATACATGAAATATATATTCTTGTTCACATAACTATCCGATTGCATAAAATTTGATAAAATAAATCGTTCGTGAATAATCTAAAGAATTCGCAGCGGTATTAAATTTCTTAGGAGCAACTTGGGCTGGACGTGCTATATAATAATTCTGATAAAATTAATTGCATAATCACTATTGAATATAAGACATGTATATTATAGCTATTTTTTGATACCCTGGATTTATGGTGAGTTTCGTTTTTAGTTAATTCTTTTACCATTTATCTTTTAAGAATCTCTGCCCCGTGTTGCAAATCGTAATCTATTATTTGCGTTAGGTTTTCTCTATTCTCGAGAGTTGTGCAAAATGCTCCATTATCTACTATTATTTCGAATCAAGATTGGCACGCCAACATAGGTGTATTGATAGTAGAGTTCGATTTTGTATCCACAAATCGCCAATGGAAAGATCGTGGGATCACGAAAGGGCTCGTCTCTTATTTCCTAGACCGGAGGTCGAGGAAAAATTATTAAAAAAAAATGAATGTTTATAGCGCTAAAAAGTGTCGAAATATATAAGGCAATTGTGACGTCACCTGGTGAACGAGCGTTGCCGAGGACCGTCGAACACTCTCGATTGCTACGAGCAACATTGTTCGTTGTCTCAAAATTTGTAGATTTCCACCGCTTGTAATACTAGATTGAATTCTTTTCATCTTGTTTATCAAACATGAGTGCAGGATAAAATATTTTAAGTTTGGGTGTTCCTTAAGGTTCGATTATAGGCTCACTATAAAATTTATATATATACTAACTGGACAGGCAAACGTTGTTTGGTCATGAGGGTCCATTCATCACGTGATCGATTTTTCAAGATTTTTTTAAATTTTAAATTTTTTATTTTAAAATTTTTACCAAATTTTGACACTTTTAGGGAAAAAAGAAATTTACTGACGAGCAAAAACTAACATCTGTTTAAAATAAAAACAACTCTACTAACGAGCAAAGTCTAACATTTTTTAAAATAAAAAGTACCCTACTGATGAGCAAATTCTGTTATTATTAAGAGAAAAAAGGAACTCTACTAATGAGCAAATTCTGGCATTTTTTAAAATGAAAAGAACTCTACTGTCGAGCAAATTTTGACATTTTTAGAGAAAAAAGGAACTCTACTGACGAGCAAATTCTGACATTTTTAGGTAAAAAGAAAATCTTTAGACGAGCTAATTTTGATATCTTTTTAAAATAAAAAAGAATTCTATTGACGAGCAAAAACTAACATTATTTAAAATAAAAAGAGCTCTACTGATGAGCAAACTCTGACATTTTTAGGGAAAAAAGGAACTCTACTGACGAGTAAATTCTGACATTTTTAAGGAAAAAAAGAACTCTACTAACAAGCAAATTCTGACATTTTTTTTAAATTAAAAAACTTTACTGATGAGCAAATTCTGAAAAAAAGAAACTCTACTGACGAGCAAAAACTAACATTTTCAAAATAAAAACTCTACGACCAAATTTTGACATTTTTAGGGGAAAAAGAAACTCTACTGACGAGCATCTTATGTCATTTTTGTTAGGAAAAACTAACATTTGTTTTCATATAAAAAGAATTTTACTGACGAGCAAATTCTGACTTTTTTAAATAAGACTACTGACGAGCAAATTCTAACATTTTATTAATCGAATAACTTTCCATGTTTTTGGCTTAATTTTAATTCATATTTTTTTGAGTTTATGAAAAAGCTTAAATATTACTTAAAGAAGTACAATTTATTTTTATCAAGGGTTTGTCCAACCCTAACATTTTTTTAAATTTTTGTGCCAATTTTCTTTATTTTAATGCCGAATTGAAAAATGCATACAAATCTAAATTTTTACCACAAATATCTTTTTTGTAATATTTATTTTTGCAGTGCAGTAATTTTTATATAACTCGATAACTGATGATTATTTATCAAATTTTGTGAACGTTTTTCATTGAATTTGGATCAAGATTTTTCGGAAAGATTGCCATCGATGAAATTAGACGAAAAAAAAATTATGGGGAGAGGAGTGGTGTAGTAACATATCACATGTAATTATTTTTTACCTGCAGTTTTGAAAAAATTTAAACATTTTCAAAAAAATTCTAAAATTTTACATTTTTCTAAAACTTAGGGGAACCCGTTTCTTAGGGGAACGGGGAGTATAATTTTGAAGATCACAAATCAACAATTTGAATCCTTAAAAAATCGATCATGGTCTCCTCCTTATGACTAAACAATGTTTGCCGGGCCAGCTAGAACATATGTAAATTTTATAGTGAGCCTAGAATCGAACCTTAAGGAACACCTAAAGTTAAAATATTTCATCCTAGACTTATATTTGATGAAACAAGATGAAAACAGTTCAATCTAGTATTACAAAAAGTGGAAATTCACCAATTCTGAGACAACAAACAATGTTTTCGTTGTTTTTGTTGTTTTTGTCGTCGTCGTGTACAATGTCAGTGCACTCCCTTCTTGTTCTTGGTCTCTTCGGTTGCTTTTCAAGAGAGAAGAGACTGTACTGTTGGAGGAGATGTCGAAATAGTAATTATTACGAAATTCGAATCGCATTACACGGGTTTCGGGACGGTAATGACTCCTCATGTTGTTGTTGTAGTAGTTGTTGTTGTTGTTGTTGCGACCGTAATGCTCACGACCTGACCAACCTGGCTGAAATAGACCGACGGCCGGGTAATAATAGATTTACTCGGGAAAAAATTATTAAGAAGTATCTTAAAAATATAAACTTTATCTATTTTCCTTTGTTGAAGCTCTTGCTGCATAATAAAGTACAATGCGCCATAAACCCGTTTGGACTTACGGAATCAAGTTATGGGGCTGCGAGAGCGAATCCAATATAGTAATGATGCAAAGATCACTCATTGGAGTGTATTCTAGAGATTTTTTTTTCTTTTTTCTTTCTTTTATTATTTTTCTTTCTCGATTCCTCTCGGTTGTGTTACAATAGCTTGTAAGATTAAATTGTATCTTGATTATTTGTTCAACCATTCAAATCGGTTTATCCGTGCGCCCGAAAACGTTAGCAAAATAATGCAGACGTGCAAAACACACACACACACACATCCATTTAGTTTCTGTGGCATGCCATTAAAATGTTCAGAAACCTTCAAAACGTCGAGAAATTCAAAAATTTTCATTTTCGATTTTCGGCCCATTACTATAACTTACCCCACCAAAAGTTAAAAAAAAAACACATCATTATGTCAAAAGGTTCAGAAACCTTTGAAACGTAAAGATATGCAATAAAATTTTATGTATTTTTATGATTGTGTAGCGAATAATTTACTCTACGGGAAGTTACCTAGGTGTAATTTATATTTTCTACTCGTAATATAAAAATGGTTTATCTTTGTAATTAAATCTATTTGTATCTATAAAACAATTGACAATGACCAGTGTCACTTTTAAAACAATAGTCTTTGTTCGGTCAATAGAAAATAAATTTTAAAACAAACTAACGCCATGTACGTGACATATCATATTATCGATATTGTTATCAAGAAAAAAAATAGAAGACATCTATGGCGAATGGTGTCAGATGTAAATTCTTTTGCTTTGCGTAGGAATTTTTTAAAAAAAACTATCTTTTAGCAATTTTTCTTAACACGTTTTATTTATTCCAATCCAGAGAGAAGTGACTTTCTGCCGAAAGTCGCCTTATTTTAAACAATTCTTCTAAAAACACATGGGACCCAAATATGTTACAAATTTCATAAATAAATAATTACAGGAATATTTTATTAAATAATTAATTTATTTCACATTTAAAAAATATCTGACTCGAAATAATTTACGTTTTAATATTTCATCTCGACAGATTATATCATATTAAACATAATTCTCTATAATTTCTAATCTCGAAAATAATCTCTAAATATCGAGATCATCATCGTACCTTGTCTAGTATATATGATGTATCATCATGGTAGTAATAAATTATAGGGGAAAACCGGATAATCAGAAACAACGGGAACGAAACAGTAATTAAAAAATTATTAAAATATTTCTAACATAATATTTTACATTTTGCTCTTATTTTGTAAACATTAACTTCAACTTTAAATTCACATAAAATAATAAATGCAGGTCAGTAAATCATTAATTTTGCCAAAAAGATCAAATACTTATATCTTTTTACAAAATTTATAAACCGATTCTGGCGCACAACAGACCAATGTTATGGCAAGGCCATATTAAAAAGAACTTTTCATACTAAATATCGACAAAAGCCATGTGGTTGCTGTGCAGTCAAGGATATTTCTCAGGTTGTCATTAGAGAACCTAACCTAGAAACCACACAAAACGATGTTAGATAACAGGGTCTGTCTGACTCAGTTTCATAACATGCGCGTAACATTGCAGTTCATGTGTGTTCATGTATACAAGTTGGAGCGTAACATGGCCTTGCCATAACATTCGTCTATTATGAGGCATAATCTGCCCATTAGTCTCATTTAATAGTAGAACTATTTTAACTTATTGTTAGAATCTATTACCATTTACCCCACTATCCTCTATGCCGAAGTAAGGCACGAACCGTATCAAAAAAGATTAAAGAGTAAAATGTAAAAAGTAAAAAGTAAAAATGATTACTACGAACGAACGAAAACTTTCTCACAGCATGTTGTTCTATATCACGAACGGATAGATGGATGGATCGAAAGTCTCTAGTCTCTAATACTTAAGTAATCTTCTTATTTTTGTATAGTAACTTTTTCCCCGGTTAACAACCGTCGGCCTGAGGGCAATTCGGCGCCGGAAAGGTCGTCGAAATACAATTGAAAAGATGCTAAAACTTTTTTTGATGAAATTGGTAAATAATTGGAATGATTAGTCTAATATGTTTGATCTGTTGTTTTATAGTAATTTAAGAAACCGATGATGAAAAGTGTACTTATTTCTTCTCAACCAGCTAACTGTTACTTGCTCATAGTTTCGTGTCGTTCGAAATGAGATCATGACAAATATATATGTTAAAGTATCGGTTTCGTCAAAATTTGTCATTATTTTACGAAACTGAAATTTAATCATAATCATATATGTATTGCATATTTATTAAGTTAAGGTGGTAATAAATTCAATTAACTAGTAGTGCATGGCATCATGTCTTAAGTTGCTAGAACGTTTAGTACTGAAAATTATTTTTCAAAAAAATAATCAAAATTTTTTTGAACTTTGAAAAAATGTGATTTTTGAAATTATTGAAAAAATTGACTTCTTTGAAAAAAAATATTTTTTTTTAATATTTAGATTTTTTTGAAAATTTTGATTTTTTTTTTTTCAAAGCGCTTCATAGCTATTTTTAGATACAAAATATAGAAGCGCATAAGCGCCCGGTCGCAGTATAACGGATAAACATTGGTACGGAACCCATAGGAATGTAAACAAAATTTATACTTATTTTTAAAATCTCTATAACATATCTGATAATTTGATGTGCATATGACCAATGATCATTTTTGACCGCCAAATGCCGTTTTTTTAACTTTTTTTTACTAGATCTCCAAAACCGCTAGACCTGCTTCATGAAAATTTGATCAGTTCTTCATCTTGTTAATGCAAGTAAAATGTTTTTTGTAATTATTCAAATCGGACGCTCCGTTCTCTTAAAAACTTGAGTTACCGTTTTCGGCACTTTTTGCCCCGTATCTTCGGAACGGCTAGACTTGCCTTTGCCAAAAACTAATCAGCACGTCTCCTTATCAAGACGAATCGAAAGTTTTTTGAATGATTCAAATTGCTTCATCTCGGTTCCCGAAATCGTCGACGACAAATTTGTATCCAAACACACACACACACACACACACATACATCCTTTTTTTCTGATGTATGCCAGAATGTTCAGAAACCTTTGAAACGTAAAGATATATAAAAATTTTCATTTTCGATTTTTTTGGGATTACTATCACTTAAGTTAAAAAAACAAATTTTGAAAATTCTATAACAAAAAACTTACCATTAGTAAAATATTTAATGTTACAAATTGTCAAAAAGCTAAAATGTTTGATCGAGCACAAAAAATGTAAGCTCCAAATGTAATCATAAGTTATCAATTATGATAACATATGCTCAAATTCAAAATACAGTTAATAGTCTAACATTTGTGCCAATTTGGAGGTTAGGTTTTATGTGTGAAACGCTCAATCTAACTGCAAAGATGTAGGTAAATTTAATAATAATATACTATTTTAGAAATAGCTGTAATATTTATTTAATAGTTTACCGAATTGCTAACACTGGGGTTGTTGTGTTTGTGGAAAAAATTCGGTTTCATATTATCTCGACGTTTAATGCCATTTCGAATCAAATGACAAATTTTGAAAAAAATAGCTTGAATGTGTATACAAGCCGATTGCTCGTCGATGTTTTCTTAAAATGTTGATATTATTTTGCCAAGGTTTACAAACCCTGCATTAAAATATTGCTTGCACGAAATTCAGGCAGATGTGTTCGTGCGACAAAAACATAAATTTCAGACACTTGCCCACTTTTGTGCGATGTCTCCATCCATCTATCTATCCGATGAAAATACAGTTGAAAACATTAAAAATTGCACAAGAAGACGGAAAACAAAAAACTTTCTATTAAACAATATCTTATATATCTAAATATATAAAATTCTTCTGTACGGGCGTATGATTTGATACTTCTCCCAAACGGTTATTCGGATTTTGATAAATCTTTTTAGAGTTTGTCAAGGGAAATTTGTTTTAAGATTTTATGAACGATGAAACTATAGTAATATTGCAGAAATAAATGGCAAAAATTACACAAAAAACACTTATCATTGTTTGACATTGAACTATCATCTGCTAGAAATGTCAATTCACTTGAAATTTGAATTTAAGTGAAATTATGAGCCTAGTTAATATTAGAATGTAATATACAAGACAAATGTAATGTCTGCATTAATATTGCCGAATAATGCATTATTATTGCCGAAAAGCAGCTGAGATGTGCCAGATATTAAAATAGTATAAGATGCAGTCAACAGTATATGTTTGGCAGATGAAATTATATAATTCAGTTTAATAAATAATGTAACAAGTCCAAAATTGCATATACATTATTTTTTTAAACTTATGCATGTCGCATTTTGGTTCACTTTACTAAATTATTGAACAGTACAAAAAAATATTTCTATTTATTAAAAAAAATATTCAGAATTTTGTTTCATGCGTCAAAAATTCATTCGTTTGGCATTGGATATGGAATATTTAGTTCGTTGATCGCATATTGAATAGTGCACATATGTGCAAGATTTTACAAATTAATTCACCTAAGATTTGAACATAAGCAATAATGTTTATTAAATTATTAATAAGAAAAATGTACGTTAGAAACTATAATTGGCAAAAAGTAACTAAATGAAAATTATCGACTAAATTATTTGAGCAATTATGTTGTGTGGTAAAATCAAGTGTGATATTATTCTTTTTTGGCAGATACTGTATTATTATTATCATTATTTTTTATTTATATATATATACACATTATTTTCATATTTGTCAGACAGAGGTGCCTGGTATGAGAGATTATGAAAAACAGTTTTCATATTTTATATATACATTTCATTTGACTATAATATCTATTTCATTAATATAATATCTATTATTATTAAATATTGCTATCTTTATATATAACTCTTCAGTCTTCTTTGTCTCGGGCATAACATCAATAAAAAACATAAATTTCTTTCAACAATTTATTTTTAATCCATACGTTTCGGCTATAATCCTAGCCTTCATTCAGTGGAAACTAAAAATAAAATTAAAACTAAAATAATTGAATTGGAGTGAAAAGAGAAAATAAAAAGAGTAAATAGTACTTATAATTAGTTAATCTTAGTGTTAAATTGGAAGATTTTAATAATCCATGATATCAGGATATGGTAATGCACTACACTGTGTATTATGAATATTAAACTTGTAATTACACAATATTTTCTCAAAATACTAATTTAAAAAATCACAATTGGATAATGTGTTGTTCGTGGACGGGTTAACAAGTTTAATGTTTATAATACATAGTGTAGTGCATTACCATATCTTGATACCATGAATTATTAAAATTTTCCAATTTAACACTAAGATCAACTAATTTTTCCACTGAATGAAGGCTAGGATCATAGCCGAAACGTATGGATTTAAAATAAATTTTTGAAAGAAATTCATGTTTTTTATTGATGTTGCCCGATTACTAGACTTTGTTAATATATATATATATATAATGTTTTCTAGCTGCTAGCATTATCTGATAGATTACTCGCCCCCTGCCCTTTTCTTGTTGCCCTTCATCCTACCATCCAACTCTTTTGTTCTTCGTAGTGAGAGAAATCAAGGCACACTCATCTCGTCAGAGTTCTCTCTGGTTCATTGCTCACCTTTGCAAAGGCAAAGGGCTGGATAAAATTTATTTTGGAACCCTTAAATTGTAGACACTACCTAAAATACGTAAATTGTAATATGTAAAACTATTCCTTCTGACTATCAACTCTATCACCATGCAAAGTTTCATCAAAATCCTTGTAGTCATCACCGTTGCAAAAATCTAAATCATGAGAAATACTTGCGACTCTGACATTCGTAAAATAAATTAGTTTTAATAATTAACTTCTCACAGGACTATAATATTAATTTCATATGTGTGGACACAACTCGTGTTCTGGCGCTGCGATCGCTGTAGCAAAGTTCTGAACCGTGAAAACTACCTTCGTCTACTTTAACATTTCAATACCGCTATGACTATAATTCTAAACTTTAATTAATTTTTATAAATAAACCGCTTCTCACAGGCCTATAATATTTTACACCATTTTTTTTGACTATCAACTCTATCACCATGCAAAGTTTTCTTGTTAGTAAAAGAGCCATTTGTTACTTTCCTATTACTAAAAAATTGACAAAGTGGTAAAACCATAATACCTTTGATTTTTTGCAATTGCAAATTTAATTTAAATTAGCAATTGTAATTTTTTGAGCAAATACAGAACATCACTGACGCCTGACGTCATCAGAAAGCTTCTGATAGATTTGTTACCAAATAAAGTATCAACTTATTGAAATGATACACTAGAGGAAAGTTATCATAAAAACTGGTATTCAATTTTATAATTAAACCACTTTTTACAGGCCTATAATATTTAACACCATTCCTCTTGACTATCAACTCTATCACCATGCAAAGTTTCATCAAAATCTTTTAAAACTTGACTTTTAAGTCTTTATAATTCTGTTTTTCAGTCCATGATTTCCTTTCTCAAAAAATATTATATATTAGATTTTTTTTAACCTAAATTGTGGACACCGCTGAAGTTATGGCGCTGCGATAGTATTAGCAAAGATTTAAACCATGAAAACTACCTGCGTGCCTGGTAACACCTTAGAATTTCAATATTTTGCTCTGATTTTTTTTAAATTAAATTAAATTAAATTAATTTCTCTAATTTCTCTAATAGGCCTATAATTTTTATTCTGAATCCTTAAATCAGCGGTTTCCAAACTGTGGGTCGCGTCCCTTTAGAGGGAGGGCTTAGGGCACTTTCCAAAATACTATTTTTTGAAAATAAACTAAAAAATAATTATATTTTATGTATATTTTTACATAATATTGCGTATTAATTTGTAGTCTGGTAATATCAGTTGAGTATTTACGAAATAAAAGCAACAGTGGCGCTCACTTAGGGGGGGGGCTTATTTGCAGCACTTTCCAAAATACTATTTTTGAAAATAAATAAAAAATTAACGAAAAAATTATTATATTTTATGCATATTTTTAAATAATATTGCATATTAGTTTGTAGTCTGATAATATCAGTTGAGTATTTATAAAATAAAAGAAAACAATTTTTTTTATTAGAGCGAGGGCGGGGGGTGCAATGCTAAAAAATTTGGAAGCCACTCCCTTAAATTAAGAACGCCGTTTATTATACTCAATTTGCTGACACTGCTCTATGTTATTATTATTATTATTTTTTTTTATTATTATTATTTATTTATTTATTTAAATATTTAATTATTTATTTATATTTATACAACACAATTATACAATTATAGATATTAATGATACATAACTTAAATTAATAGATAATGATACATACTATATTAAATGAAATAATATTTAAAAAAAAACAAATGTTCACTCAAAATCTTATTCTAAGTTTCGCCTTTTATATGAAAGAAAAAAAAAACACACAGAATAATTTACTGAAAGTTATAACTCAAGTACTCATCAATAGAGAAAAAAACTTGCTCTTTGAGAAATGTGTTGAACCAGGAATTTTTTGCTCCTAATTAATTAACTCTAAGTATTTAATTATGAAATATAGCAATATCGCATAAGATAGGTATATATATATATATATATATTTATATATTCAAATTGATACTATAAGTGTAATAGCTTATACTAGGTTCCATGGTTCAGTGTCGTATATGGTAGCAGTATGGGCATATAAGGGCGTACTGTAAAATTTTTGTTGCGTTTTTAAATAAAATTGGCGTAAAGTCGTACTAATGTTACTGTGTTTTGATATTTGTGTTATTTGGAAGTTAGTTGACAATATAAAAAATGTAAATAATTGCTTATATAAGCATTATAGATGTAGTTTTTGAACAATTTCATGACTTCCAGCACATTGGGAGCCAATTTAAGAAAACATTGTTTGTCAAAATAAAATAGGTGCACCGGGAATGATAAATTTTCATGTTATCTGAGACTAAATAAATTGTCATGTTATCTGAGTAACTTATATTTCCTGTTATCTCGATAACACAGTTATGTTATCTGAGAATAAGCCTGTTAGTTCCTGAAAAATTGTTTCAAAAATAATTAGTTAATTAGTTTAAAATATTGCATTCGGGCGGCTCATTTCGACCTTGACACTTTGTATTTTTGCTTCTATATCTACAATTTTGACGGGTATAAAAGTCATGTGGCATAGTAAACTTTGCTTTGACGGCTATGGACGTCAGCGTGTTATATTTACTGTACACTTATTTATTATCATTGATTTTTTATTATAAAAATTATTTTTCTCGACCCTGATTTAAAGATCTCGATTGCATACATCATCTCGTGCTTTAGAATTACTGTGTGCATTTATATGTGTGTATGTGTGTGTGTAATTTTTTTGATCTTCTTCTGCATCTTCTGTGCTTTGCTTCTTTTTCTTATTTTCTTCAGTTTTTTTTATCTTTATATCTTTTTGTTATTATTTACTCCGTATACATCTCACCGCAGTACAAATGACCGTTGGCTTTGTTGCATGGAAGAATGGATTTAATAGATTTTATCTAGGATTAATTTGTAGATTTATTTTAGTATTGGCATCCAGAATATTAATTATTGACACATTAATAATTGCAGTATACTTTGTTGAAATATGTATATGTATAAAGATTGAAATTTAACACACTTTGTCTTAGAAATTTAGTCTAACAAATCAAATGCACTTGAAATCATAAGTCGAAACGTGTTAAAAGTTGAAGAATTTTTAAAATCTTATATTCCATTTTTTTATTTTCTATTAGTTATATATATATATATACAATGTTTTCCAAGTTTTTGTTTAAATTTAGTTCACCAAACCAAATCTCTGATTGTGAACTAATATACATAGGTGAAACGAGCCAAAATCTGACCTAATACAAAATAATTCTAAAAACAGTAAACATTTCAAAACCATGATAACTGAACACATTATGGATTTTTTTAACTATATAGAAACTGTATAACTACAATTCATAACCAAACTAAATAACAAAGCATCCCAGTGCAAAACAAATAAGTGGTTTTCAGATAATCCATTCAATAAATCCATTATTTATTTATCTTTGCAAATTGCAATTATGTAATTACTTCACAGTATGTTTTTTCCAATTTCTTCTGCTCGATGCAGAAATGTTATTGAGTGTTTTTTACCTACCATTGGTATAAATAAATGCGGTACAACACAATACCGCGAGCTTCAATGAATTAATCATTTTTTATTTGATTTGATGATGAATTCCATTTGCCCCTTTTTTCCCTTCGCGCACACCTCTGTCCCTTGAAGGGACTTGACTTGCATGACTGATAGTTCTTCTGTAGAAATAGTGTGAGGGCTGGTAACTAAGATTGAGGAGAAGTTTATGGTTTTAGTAGGAAATCCGACGGTGATTTTATGGTTTTTCCACGTTTTTTAGTCATTCGTAATAAGTTGAAATGAAATTGGGAAAAAGAATGTGTGTGTATGTGAGCCAATTGACATTTGTCGACGTTTTCTCAAAATGACTAAATGATTTCAAAAACTTGAAAACCATCGGATGTAACTCGATAAGCACTCAAATAGAGTTTATTAAGACTTTTGTTCAAAATTAGTATGATGTTTGTCCGCGATGTACACCTAAACTACTGAACCGATTTTAAATTTTATTGGCTCAACATTTGCATTATATCCAACTTAGGTTATAAGCCTATTAAGAATCTTATTTTTTATTCGCGATATTAAATATTAGCAAATTCAATTAATTTTGACAGATGAATTTTAAGAAAACTTGGTGAAATGACACTTGTCATTGTTTTGGCATAATGGGATAAATTGATTTGTGATTTATTATATATATATAAGTTTGTTTCAGGATGTTTGTCTTGAATAGACTCCTA
>NW_020539726.1:36160254-36196477 GCF_003426905.1 Ctenocephalides felis | reverse complement strand
TTCGAGTTACGGAATAAATAAAGAGTGCAGAAAATACAAATCGAGTTTTGGAGAAATCGGAGTATCGGATTTGAATGATTTAGAAAACATTTGACTTGTATTCACGAAATGAAGGATTTATCAAGTTTTTACAAAGGTAGGCCTTTAGACCTGGAGATCCAGAACAAAAGTCTGAAAAAAAATGCCATTTGGCGGTCAAAAATCAAATATTTTCGGCAGTATGGATTAAGCGACATGACTGAGTACGAAAAACTTTCAAGAAATTTCATTTTCATCAAATTAACAAAAATTTTGAAATAAAAGTTTAATAAATATCAGTTTTCAAAAAAAAATATCAGGAATTGCAAAAATTTTCATTATTTTTTCCAAAAACGTATTTGTTTTCAAATAAATACATACAAATATATATACAAATTTTTCAAATGTTTTCAAAATATTCAAAATTTTCAAACTATCTATTTTTTTAATATCTATTTTATTATCTAAATATCTATTTTTTTCTGAGTTCAAAAATGTTTAAAATTTTCAGTAAATTTCATCATTTACAAAAACCCATTTTTTTCTATTTTCATCAATATACAAATAGTTCAAATGTTTTCAAAATATTCAATATATCCAAAAAAAAAAATTTTTTGTGACTTCAAAAATATTCAAAATTTTCGATAATTTTCAAAATTTACCAGAAACGCATTTATTTTCTTCTATTCTCAATATACAAATTTTTCAAACTTTCAAAAAAATTTATTTTTTTCTGAGTTCAAAATTTGTTGTTTTGAATGTTCAAATTTTTTAATAAATTTCATAACTTTCAAAAAACGAAATTTAAAAATGTAAAATTTTCAGAAGCTCAAAAAAAAAAATTTTTTTTTTTGAATATTTTGAGTTTTTTGAAAACATTTGAAATTAGAGTTTTTCTTTATTTTTGTTTTCAAAATATTCAAATTCTATTATTTTCTGAGTTTCTGCAAATTTTAAATAAATTACGGTAAGAAAAGTTCGAGCAATTGTCTAAAGACATAATATGGACACAATACCATACACCACTTTAGTTTTAAAAAAGATTTCGGCAGTGACAAAAACCCGGCTACACCCATATCTAAAAAACACAATGTGAGAGAGCCTTTATATTTTTATCATATTATTACATCATACAATAATATATACATAAACAACAGGTAGACATTTTTTTAAAAATTATGCAAACAGATAAAAAATTTATGTAAAATACTCCTACACGAATAAAATTTAACATTTGGGCGGCTCAATTAACATATAGGTTAGGTCGCAAAATAAACAAAAAATAGACACAAATTATTATTAAATTAAAACAATAATTAGTAAATTTAGTAAATATTTTGTTGTTAATATTATATAAAAAAAATTGTGTGCCTTACCTTTGAATGCTTGCACAATGCGCAAAGTAGTAAACTGACGTTTTGAGGTTAAATAAACATATGGTAATAAATGACTAATACTGATTAGATTTAATTAATTGCAATTAGCATTTTTTGCATTGATTAATAAAAGATAAATTACGATGCAATTTTTTTTAAATAAAATTAAAATGTTTTTGAATTAAACAGAGACGCCATCTTTAGCTCCATTTTGAATCCTCATACGTGATGAATTTAAATTTAAATTACATTTTAAATTTAATTTATTGCAATTAGCATTGATTATTTGAAGATAAATTACGATTTTTCATGCAATTTTCTAATTAATTTTTAAATAAATATTTTTATTTAAATTAAACAGTGACACAGATAGTTTTGCTTGCATGACATATGTGATGTGAATTCTTTTAAATTTAATTAATTGCAAGTAGCATTTTTTGCATTGTTTATTAGTAAAGATTTTTTGTAAAGATTCATTGCGATTTTTTTCGTGAAATTTTTTCAAAATAATTTTTAAATAAATGTTTTTAAGTTAAACATTGACGACATCTTTGACACCATTTTGAATACTCTTTATCCTAATACGTGATGAATTTTTTTAAATTTAATTAATTGCAATTAGCATTGATTATTTGAAGATAAATTACCAGTTTTTGATGCAATTTTTTTAAATAATTTTCAAATAAATATTTTTAAACTAAAGATAATTGCTTGCGTGACATATGTGATGAGAATTCTTTTAAATTTAATTAATTGCAATCAGCATTTTTTGCATTTATCATTAGTAAAGATTATTAGTAAAATCATTGCGATTTTTTCATTCATTTTTTTAAAAATAATTTTTAAATAAATGTTTTTAAGTCGTTGGCGCCATTTTGAAAACTTATGACAGCTAGTTGCTTGTTTGACATATATAATGTGAATTCTTTTAATTTTAATTAATAGCGCTTAGCATTTTTTGCATTGATTATTATTAAAGATTATAAGTAAAGATTCGTTGCGATTTTTTCATTCAATTTTTTTTTAAATAATTTTTAAATAAATGTTTTTAAGTTAAACATTGACGCCATCTTTGGCGCCATTTTGAAAACTCATGATAGCTAATTGCTCGTATCACATATGTGATATAATTTTTTATTAAATTCAATTAATTGCAATAAGTATTTTGAAGCATTGATTATTAGTAAATATAAATTGTTATTTTTTTATGCAATTTTTAAATTTGTTTCTGTATTTTTAAATAATTTTTATATAATTTTTTTAAATTAAACAGTTCCGCCATCTTTCACGCCATTTTGACAACTCATAATCCACAGGTAGTTGCTTTTGTATGACATATGTGATGTCAATTCTTTTCCTAAATTTTGACGTTGACAAATTAACTAATTTTAATTTTTAATTCAACCACCACTATACTCTAAAAACACACCCAAGTATCCTTTACCCTCCAATTTAAAATCTTACCCAATTTTACCCTTCTAATCTTTTATCCCTTTTGAGGTTATGTAGTTGATTTTTATCATTAATTTGTGAAACCGCCCACTTTATGGAGATTTTAAACAAATATTCTATCGCAAGTGTTCCAAAGAAGTTTCTAGAGTTCGAGAAATGGAATTTGCTGAGTTTATATCAATACCAAAATTAGATGGTGTGATTTTGCATAGTCCTTTCTGTACGAAATTTAATGGAACGCTCTGTATTACGGGTCATCATATTATTTTGAGCTCGAGACAAGAAGGAGCTGAAGAATTATGGGTAATAAATAAAATAGGGGTAAAGGAATCATTTAGAATATAAGAATATAAGAATAATTAATGAGGCATATGTAGTCACACAATCCTTATCATTTTTTAGATAATCGATATCATGTAACAATATTTAGTATGGAAAGTTCTTCATAACATGGCCTTGCCATAACATTGATCAGTATCAGTACATTTATCTCCTTTATTTCAGATTCTTCATAAATGCATCGACCATGTGGACAAGAAACTGAACATGGTGAACAACGTACACAGAGGCGGAACAATAATTATCAAGTGCAAAGATTTTAGAATAATACAACTCGAAATAGCCACAACGCCTGAATTCAACGCTATTTATACTACTATAGATAAAATACATTTTTTAGATGACATCCCGCAGTCTTACCCATTTTTTTATCGCCCTATGTATAATATATTAGAAGACGGGTATACACTTTTTAGGTAAACATCTAATAATAGTAATACTTACATATAAATATAAATATAATAAATATAAATATAAATATATACATATATAAATATAAATATAAATGCAAATATAAATATAAATATAAATATAAATGCAAATATAAATATAAATATATATATATATATATATATATATAAATATAAATGCAAATATAAATATAAATGCAAATATAAATATAAATGCAAATATAAATATAAATGCAAATATAATATAATATATAAATAAATATATAAATAAATATCTATAATAATTATATAGATAATTATATAAATATAGAAAGAAATATATAAATAAATATATAAATCCCTATAAATCTAAATATAGGTATAAATATAAATGCAAATATAAATATAAATGCAAATATAAAATAAATATCAATATCAATATGAATGCAAATATAAATGCAAAATATAAATATAAATGCAAATATAAATATAAATGCAAATATAAATATAGATATAAATATAAATATAAATGCAAATATAAATATAAATCTATGAATATAAATATAAATATAATATATGAATATAAATATAAATATTAATATAAATGCAAATATAAATGCAATATAATATAATGCAAATATAAATATAAATGCAAAATATAAATATAAATGCAAACATAAATATAAATGCAAATATAAATATAAATGCAAATATTAATATTAATATAAATATAAATATAAATATAAATATAAATATAAATATAAATATAAATATAAATGCAAATATAAATATAAATGCAAACATAAATATAAATGCAAATATAAATATAAATGCAAATATAAATATAAATATAAATGCAAATATAAATGCAAATATAAATGCAAATATAAATGCAAATATAAATATAAATGCAAATATAAATATAAATGCAAATATAAATATAAATGCAAATATAAATATAAATATAAATATAAATGCAAATATAAATATAAATGCAAATATAAATATAAATGCAAATATAAATATAAATATAAATATAAATATAAATGCAAATATAAATATAAATATAAATATAAATGCATATATAAATATAAATATAAATATAAATGCTAATATAAATATAAATGCAAATATAAATATAAATGCAAATATAAATATAAACGCAAATATAAATATAAATGCAAATATAAATATAAATGCAAATATAAATATAAATGCAAATATAAATATAAATATAAATGCAAATATAAATATAAATGCAAATATAAGTATAAATGCAAATATATAAATATAAATGCAAATATAAATATAAATATATAAATGCAAATATAAATATAAATACAAATTCAAATGCAAATATAAATATAAATTTATATGTGTAAATAGTAATACTTATTTGTATGTTTTAATTATTTGTTATTGTTTTTTTTTAGGCCTGAAACCGAATATGCAAAAGTGTTATCAAGTGACGATTGGCGACTGAGTTTTGTAAATAAAGATTTTTCAATTTGTCCAACTTATGGATCGATAGTCGTAGTACCTAGACGAGTTAGTGATGAAGTCCTGATAGCGTCTGCTTTGTTTAGAGACGGTGGACGGTTTCCTGTTTTTAGTTATAAACATGAAAATGGGGTAAAATAAAATTCATATATTATATATATATATATATACTCATATATATTATATATATATATATATATATATATATATATATACACACCTAAGTCTGTTTTTACACGGTCTTTTTGTACACGCTTTTGATATAACACGATTTGAAACTTGAATATTTTTAATTTTTTTACACGATTTTATTCCATTTAGCACGATTTGAAATTTTATGTACTTAATTTTTTTTTGTCAAATTTAATTTTTGCGAAGTATGTTCATATCACAAAAAGTATTTATGAAGGAAAAAAGTCTGAAACCATCGATAGTATCGATAGGTTTGCGAACACTAGCTTAAAGATTTAAGTGAATTCCCCTTTAGCGCGTACAAACAATTTTTACTGGTCAAAGCAAATGTGAATAGCACTAATTTAGAGGAATTATTATTAAAATAAACATGAATTCTTGTTCTTGAAAATTCTTGTTTTTCACCAATTTTAATAGGTTTTAGAGAGTAGGACAAATCGCCCATTTTTGTATAAGATCAATGTCTTTTTTTACACGTTTTTTTTTTCACGGCTTCTTCTGGAACCAATCTCCGAGTAAAAACAGACTTAGGTGTATATATATATATATATATATATATATATATATATACTAGATGACCCGACAGACGTTGTCCGGTACCCATGTCTACAATTTTTTGATATAATATAATAATATTTACCGTTTACCTAAAAGTAATAATTATTGTTTTTTACTCTTCAAGCCAAAATGCATATACATTTATAATATGAGCGATGTTAAATGTAAAATTGCTTTAAATAAAATGATGAGTCTCAATTCCCACACTATATTGGAAATTGAAGTCTTTTAAACGATATAACAAATTCAGAAAAATTTAATATATAGTGTCCGCGGTAAAAGTACAATATTATCTTGTATTTTTGCACCCAAAATAATTTCTCCAATAATGTTGCTTATAATTTTTATAATCTCGTATTATATTTTAACTGATTTTTAGTAATTATAATATCTAAATTACATTTTTCTTAGTAATAATTTAATACACATTTTTACCGGGGAGGCTCCTGGGGTCTTCAGCCCCCCCCCTCTATTATTTTACCTGTTTTAACATTTCATTATTAAAATTATTATCATTAATTAATATCTGGCTTTTGAAACAATTTTCATATTTATTTCGAGCATTTTACGCGATTTATTCTATTGAGCAAATCATAGAGCGCAAAAAAATTCTGGCCTTTCATTATTAAATATACCACTAGTACTTCATGTTGGATTATTTTAATTTAATTTTTCATTATTTAAGATATCCAAAATTGCATCTTAAACTTCTCTAAATTGATATTGTAAGGGCCGAATTGTATGTATTACTCTTTACTTTCCCATTTGTTGTTATAAAGTGAAATTTTTACGAATTTTGAAAATGTGAAAAGATTAGTAAAAGATGCAAAGAAATTATTTATTGAAAAAAAAACTATATTGAAAATTTCATATCCGAATCTTATTATTACTTAATTTCATATTTTAAGTGAATTAATTTGTCAAATCCTGTTCATATGTGTATCATTCAATCTGCCATACATATACTGTATCTTATATTATTTTAATATCTGGCACATCTCAGCTGCTCTTTGGCAATAATAATGTAGACATTTCTTTGTACTTATTCATAATCATAAATTTATTATACTTATTCTAATATAAGGACTCCTTCGGAAATTAGAGTAGAGTCTCTTTTTGCTTCGGAAATAGTTTCCTAGTCAGTAATCGCTTTTTGAAAATTATAAAAAAAAAATCTTCGGAAATCAGTTTGCTCGTAAATAGAGTCCCTTTCTGCTTTCAAATTATTTTTTTTCAGAAATCAGTTTGCTTGTCAGTAGAGTCTCCTTTTACTTTCAAATTAATTTTTTTTCAGAAATCAGTCCCTTTTTCCTTTTCAATTAATAAGAATATTGTGGAAAATCAGTTTGCTCGTCAGTAGAGTCCCTTTTCCCTTGAAATTTATAAAAATATTTTCAGAAATCAGTTTGCTCGTCAGTAAAGTCCCCTTTTCCTTTTCAATTAATAAGAATATTGTGGAAAATCAGTTTGCTCGTCAGTAGAGTCCCTTTTCCCTTGAAATTTATAAAAATATTTTCAGAAATCAGTTTGCTCGTCAGTAAAGTCCCCTTTTCCTTTTCAATTAATAAGAATATTGTCGAAAATCAGTTTACTCACGAGTAGAGTTCCTTTTTCCTTTTGAAATGTATAAAAATGACCTCGAAAATCAGTTTGATCGTAGGTAGAGTCCCTTTTCCATTGAAATTTATAAGAATATTTTCAGAAATCAGTTTACTCACGAGTAGAGTTCCTTTTTCCTTTTGAAATGTATAAAAATGACCTCGAAAATCAGTTTGATCGTAGGTAGAGTCCCTTTTCCATTGAATTTTATAAAAATATTTTCAGAAATCAGTTTACTCACGAGTAGAGTTCCTTTTTCCTTTTGAAATGTATAAAAATGACCTCGAAAATCAGTTTGATCGTAAGTAGAGTCCCTTTTCCATTGAAATTTATAAGAATATTTTCAGAAATCAGTTTGCTCGTAAGTAGAGTCTCTTCTTGCTTTCAATTTTTTTAAAAAAAATCAGTATGCTTGTCTGTAGAGTCCTTTTTTAAAATTTATAAGAATAGTAGACATTTCTTTTTTACTTATTCATAATCATAAACTTATTATACTTATTCTAATACTGTCTAGGTTTATAAGTAAATTGAAATTTTTGGCAGATCATAGTTTTCATTTGTTTTCAATGCGAACAATGACATGTCGTTTTTTGCTATTTTTTTCATTTATT
The DNA here is from genome assembly GCF_003426905.1 of Ctenocephalides felis. Taxonomy (NCBI): domain Eukaryota; kingdom Metazoa; phylum Arthropoda; class Insecta; order Siphonaptera; family Pulicidae; genus Ctenocephalides; species Ctenocephalides felis. The sequence goes on along the minus strand of NW_020539726.1, from coordinate 36,188,443 downwards.
TCTACAATATTGCATGCACATCCCAGTACTTTATAATCACATACATCCTAGAAAATTTCCTTAACAAACTTCAGAAAGAATTATCAAAATCCGTATAATCGTTTAGGAGGAGGATATAGCGAGTGTTTGTAATTTAATATGAACTTTATATAAAAGCAATAAAGCTCAAATTGGTTCTAAGTTTTAGTTAGAAAACGTTTGTATGTGAAAAAGAAAAGGGCTGTTTTTAAGGTTTTCCCGGCAATTATCCAATTTTTTCTCGCCGTAAGAACCATCCTTGGACTTCAACAAACATTTTGAAAAAATAATTGTCCAAATTGGTCCAGGCGTTGTTGAGTTATGCGCTTACCAACACATTTTGCTATTTATTTTTATATATAAGATATATATATATATATATATATATATACATATACATATACATATATCTTTTCCCCCAGGCTGTGTTACTTAGAAGTTCCCAACCACTAGTGGGTTCAAACCTAAGAAGGTGTAGACAAGACGAATTAATTCTAAATTCGATCCTGTTTTTCGATAAAAGAGGCTACATAATCGATACGAGATCTACGAATCTTTTGAGTCATTGCAAAAGCAAAGGCGGAGGCAGTGAACCCGATCAGCATTACACGCAATGGAAGAAACTACATAGACCTTTGGATAAAGTCTCTCATGGGTTGCTGGAGTCTCTTACTAAGTTAGTTGAAGGTAAGATGATTGTTATTATTTAAAAATCATACTTAGGTTTTGTAAGTTGTCCATGGACTGTTCTGGCATGTCATAGACTATCCTAACACGACTGTCTAAAATTCTAAATGTTTTTTTTTCTATATTTCCATTCCCACATCACGAAGTTTCACTCCTTTCACGCTTGTGTGTGTGTGTACTAATAATTGTCGACATTTTCACACCTCACATTCCAACATTTTTTATTACAATATATTGTTTTTTGTAAAAATTGTTTTCTACTCGCCGAGACCTTTTAAACGATACCCCACATGATATAAAAGATACAATGTAAATTTTTTGAAGTAAAACTTCTTTAGACTGTTCTGCAATACATTCGTTAAAAGTATATATTTTGTGGGCGTCTATTAATCACTTGATCAACTTTTTAAGGATTTTTGGATCTCTCTTCCCCTTTGGGAATACGTGGTGATATTCTAAATTACCCTCCTTTCTTACCAAATATCACGTGTATTTTTAGTAATGTTAAAAAATTATAAAATTTATGAATATTTTTTGAAAATGTTCGTTTAAAAAAAAAAAATCAGGTAAAACTGAATTCACGTCATATCTTACTATACCCCTCACGTGATATTTCCTGATTTTTTTTATCAAACCCCTCCTCTCCTAAAAACCTAGTAATGGACGTTTTAAAGGTCTTTTTGTATATAATCTCATATTGAAATCAACTATATGGTTTGTCCACAAAATGTACACTTTTGATGAATTTTCAGTAAACGAGCTTAAAGAAGGTTCACTTCAAAAACTTTAGATTAAGTTTTTTTGGCATGTTGGGCGTCGTTTGAAAGGTCTTTTTGAATAAAATCCGAATACTGCAATTAACTATGTAATTTGTCTACAAATAATACACTTTTGATGAATTTTTAGTAAACGAGCTTAAAGAAGTTTTCTTTCAAAAACTTTAGATTGAGTTTTTTTTGGCATGTTGGGTGTCGTTTGTAAGGTCTTTTTGAATAAAATCCGAATATTGCAATTAACTATGTGATTTGTCAACAAATAATACGCTTTTGATGAATTTTTAGTAAGCAAGCCTAAAGAAGTTTCACTTCAAAAATATTAAATTGTGTTTTTTGGTCATGTTGGGTATCGTTTGAAAGGTCTTTTTAAATATTATCCAAATACTGAAATTAGTTATGAGGTTTGTCCACAAAATGTACACCTTTTACGTATATATAATAAGCGAGCTTAAAGAAGCTTCATTTCAAAAAAATTAAATTGTGTTTTTTATCGCATGTGGGGTATCGTTTAAAAGGTCTCGACGAGTAGAAAACGATTTTCTCAAAAAAATGATTATATTGTAATAAAAATTTAATATAATATTGCAAAAAATATTAGAATGTTGAAATTTATTGATTTTTTTTGTAAATATGTGAAATATAAAACTTTCCAAACAAATACTGATATTAAATACATGATTTGTCCACAAAATGTACACTTTTAACGCATTTTTAGTAAACGACCTTAAAGAAGTTTTACTTCAAAATTTCAGATTACAAGTTTTATAGCATGTGGGGTATCGTTTGAAAGGTCTCGACGAGTAGAGAACGATTTTCACAACGTGACACTAAAAACGTAATATTTCATTGTACAAGATATTAGCTTGACTAGGTGTAAATGGCAATTTGCCTTAAGGCAAGTTGCTTTTACTTCGCGATACGTGTGATTTCCAATAGAGGTCCTTCAAATGTATTTAAAATACACACTTTTAATGAATTTGTAGAAAACGAGCTTAAAGAAGTTTTTGTTCAAAAAATTTAGATTGTTTTTTAAATGTCCTTTAGGATATATTTCGTATATGACTTAAACCTACTTCATATTACAATTAACAGTGTAAAACATTTCAACTATTTGTCTTTTTTTCTAGCTTGTAATGACACCGGATGCAGTTCTGATAAATGGATATCCCGATTAGAATCCTCAGGCTGGTTAGGACATGTCCTTAGCACATTATCGGTATCATGTTTAGTAGCCCAATGTTTAGAATTAGAAGGTTGTCCTGTTTTGGTACACGGCACCAAAGGAATGGACTCCACATTACTGGTCACTAGTTTAACACAAATCATTTTGAATCCTGATTGTCGAACCGTCAGGGGGTAAGTAGACAATGATTGCCATAAAATTATAATTAAACTAGTGGTGTATGGCATCGTGCCTTAAGGCAAATTGCTGGAACTTCCCGCACTGTAATGAAATATTCGAGAGATATTAAACGTTTTCAAATATATTATTACAAATACTGTAACTTTTATTTTTTCGCTATCTTGTTTGTTATATCTGAGCAAATCAAATGTAAATCATAAGTCCATTATCATTTTGAATTCAATTTTAAAAATAGTTGCCTAATTCACACAAAATTCAAAAAAGTGCTCCCGCATAGTCACAGTCTAAACGCATTTGCAAATAATTCTGTGCGACATTTTCACTTATACTGTGCTTAGTTGGCGGCATTTTCACATTTTTCAATAGTTTTTTCACAAAATTAGAAAAGTGTTCCTGTGCAGAAACAGTCTAAACGCACTTGGGTAAACATTTGTACCAGAGTGGCGCTTAGACTGTGCTTAGTCTGGGTAATTTTTTGAATTTTTAATCCAAAATTACAAAAATATTTTATAAAAAATAAAAACAATTTTTAAAGAAGAGAAGAGACTCTACCGACGAGCAACTTAAATTTTGGTTAAAAATTAGTAAAATATTAATAAAATAATAGAACGAAGTTGTTTGTCAACAGTATTCCTTTTACCATTAAAATTAATTATTTTAAATGAGTTGCTCGTCAGTAGAGTCCTTTTTTTCAATAAAATTAATTTTGTCACTTATTTCTTTTTACCAAAGTCGCATTTAAATCTTATTTGTTTTACTAATTTATAATGTTGCTCGTCAGTAGAGTCCCTTCTCTCTTTGATCTTTTCAAATATATTATTACAAATACCGTAACTTTCATTATTTTTACTATCTTATTGTTATATCTTAGGAGCAAATCAAATGCAAATCATAAATCAATTTATTTCCAGAACATTAACAATCGTCATTTCGTTTCGAATTCAATTTCAAAAACAAAAAATAGTTGTCTAATTTACACAAAATCGAAAAAGTGCTTCCGTATAGTCACAGTCTAAACGCATTTGCAAATAATTCTGTGCGACATTTTCACTTATACTGTGCTAAGCTCGGCGGGATTTTCATATTTTTCAATAGTTTTCCGGTTCAAAATTAGAAAAGTGTTCCGGTACATAAACAGTCTAAACGCACTTGCGTAAACATTTGTACCAGAGTGGCGCTTAGACTGTGCTTAGCCTGGGTTACCTCAGATATACAAGATAGCAAAAATAATGTTAGTTTCAGTATTTGTAATAATATATTTGAAAACGTTTAAAATTTCTCGAATATTTCATTACGGTACGGGAAGTTTCAGCAATTTGCCTTAAGGCACGATGCCATACACCGCTAGTTTTAGTTTGCTCGTCAGTAGAGTTCCTTTTTGCTCTTGCATTTTTTAATTCAATTTCAAAAAAAAAAAAATTGTCTAATTTACACAAAATTGAAAAAGTGCTCCCGTATAATCACAGTCTAAACGCATTTGTTCTTATGATGAATTTCTTACATCAATGATTTTTACCAAAATATTTATTATTTTTTTTATTTTCATAGATTTATAATTTTTTACGACATTCTATAGGCCTATGATATTTTACAACTTTTCTTAGGCCTATAATATTTTACAACTTTTTTCAGGCCTATAATATTTTACAACTTTTCTTAGGCCTATAATATTTTACAACTTTTTTCAGGCCTATAATATCATACAACTTTTTTCAGGCCTATAATATCATACAACTTTTTTAGGCCTATAAAATTTTACAACTTTACCTATGCCCATAATATTTTACAACTTTATTTAGGTCTATAATATTTTAGAACTTTCATTAGGCCTATAATATTTTACCAAGTATTCTGATAATGAATTTCCAACATCAATGATTTTTACCATAATATTTATTACTTTTTTTATTTTCATAGGCCTATGATATTTTACAACTTTACTTAGGCCTATAATATTTTTCAACTTTTCTTAGGCCTATAATATTTTTCAACTTTTCTTAGGCCTATAATATTTTTCAACTTTTCTTAGGCCTATAATATTTTACAACTTTCCTTAGGCCTATAATATATCTTGTTATATGTGAGCAAATCAAATGTAAATCATGAATCAATCAATATATCTCCAGGAACATTAACAATCGTCATTTTGTTTCGAATTCAATTACAAAAAAAAAGTCGCCTAATTTACACAAAATTTGAAAAAGTGCGCCCATACAGTCACAGTCTAAACGCTTTTGCAAATAATTCTGTGCGACATTTTCACTTATACTGTGCTTAGCTTGGCGTCATTTTCACATTTTTCTCACAAAATTGGAAAAGTGCCCCGTACATAAACGGTCTAAACGCACTTGGGTGCAACATTTGTACCAAAGTGACGCTTAGACTGTCCTTAGCCTGGGCAATTTTTTGAATTTTTAAACCAAAATTACAAAAATAATTTATGGAAAATAAAAAAAGATTAATATAAAACAAGTTAATCTTATATATAAAAATGAATCGCAAAATGTGTTGGTAAGCGCATAACTCAACAACGCCTGGACCGATTTGGCCAATTCTTTTTTTAAAATGTTTGTTGAAGGCGACAAAAAATCGAATAATTGCCGGGAAAACCCTCTTTCACATACAAACGTTATTTAACTAAAACGTAGAATCAATTTGAGCTTTATTGCTATTATATAAAGTACTCCTCCTAAACGATTATTCGGATTTTGATAAATGTTTCTGAAGTTTGTTAAGGAAATTTTATAATATATATGTGATTATAAAGTACTGGTATGTGGGAAATGGAAAAAATTGCAAAAAACGACATGTCATTGTTTAAAGCAGTTCTACATTTAAAATCGCTTATATTATAAATGTATATGCATTTTGGCGTGAAGAGTGAAACATTTATTATTTTTAGGTAAACGGTAAATATTAAAGTATATTATATTAAAAAATTGTAGACATGGGCACAGAACAACGTCTGTCGGGTCATCTAGTAAATAATAAAATAAATATATATAAAATAAAAAAAAGTTAATAAATTGTTTTTTTTTTCTCTTTTAGTCTCCAAGCTCTCATAGAAAGAGAATGGGTCCAAGCCGGTTACCCGTTTACAACCAGGCATAGGTTTTCTTGTTACAGCAACAGTCAGGATGGTAGAAATAAACAAAACAATGCGACGTTTTTGCTGTTTTTAGATTGTGTTCATCAAATACACAAACAGTTCAGTTTGAGCTTTGAATTTACAATCGATTACCTGATTGAGCTGTTTGAGCAGAGTTATTTTAGCCAGTATGGTAAGTGATAATAAATAATATTTTTAACAATCGAATGAGATGAAATTTAGAAATAGTATGTGTGTGTATGTGTGTGTACTGATGATTGATATTTTGCCAAAGTTTTCTCAAAAGTTTTACACCTCACTTTTTTAAACAGATAAATTTTAACATTCCAATAGGATTAAGTATATGTTTTTATTTAATATTATATAATGTTTTTTCTTGTGAAAATCGTTTTCTACTCGTCGAGACTTTTTAAACGATACCCCACAAGCGGTAAAAAAACGATCTAATATTTTTGAAGTAAAACTTCTTTAAGTTTGTCTACTAAAAATGCGTAAAAAGTGTATATTTTGTGGACAAATCACATAGTTAATTTTTGTATTGGTTTCTATAGTTTTACACTTTACATATTTAAAAAAAAATCGATATATTTTAACATTCTAATATTTTTTGCAATATAGTATTACGTTTTTATTACAATATAATCTTTTTTTTCTTGAAAATCGTTTTCTACTTGTCGAAACCTTTTAAACGATACCCCACATGATATGAAAGATACAATATAAAATTTTGAAGTAAAACTTCTTTAAGCTCGTTTACTAGAAATTTATTAAAAGTGTATTGTTTGTAGAAAAACCACATAGTTACTTTTAATATTTGGATTCTATTCAAAAAGACCTTTCAAACGATACCCAACAAGCCAAAAAAACACTATTTATATTTTTTGAAGTAAAACTTCTTTAAGCTCGTTTTCTACAATTTCATTAAAAGTGTATATTTTAAAAACCACATAGACAATTTTTGTATTCGGATTCTATTCAAAAAGACCTTTCAAACGATACCCAACATGCCAAAAGAACACAATTTAAAAATTTTGAAGTAAAACTTCTTCAAGCTCCTTAACTAAAAATTCATTAAAAGTGTATATTTTGTGAACAAACCACTTTGTTACTCTCAATATTTTGATTCTATTACACCCAACATGCCGAAAAAAAAACAATTTAAATTTTTTGAAGTAAAACTTTTTTAAGCTTGTTCACTACAAATTCATTAAAAGTGTATATTTTGTGAACAAACCACATAGTTATTTTTAATATTCGGATTCTATTCAAGAAGACCTTTCAAACGATACCCTACATGCCGAAAAACACGATTAAATTTTTTTGAAGTAAAACTTCTTTAAGCTTGTTTACTACAAATTCGTTAAAAGTATATATTTTGCGGATAAATCACATATTTAATTTAATATTTACATTCTATTCAAAAAGACCTTTCAAATGATACCTAGCATGCCAAAAAACATCATTTATATTTCTTGAAGTAAAACTTTTTTAAGCTCGTTTACTACAAATTCATAAAAATTGTATATTTTGTGGACAAATCACATAGTTAATTTTGTCGTTTGGATTCTATTCAAAAATACCTTTCAAATGATACCTAACATGCCGAAAAAACATAATTTAAATTTGTTGAAGTAAAACTTCTTTAAGCTCGTTTACTACAAATTAATTAAAAATGTATATTTGAAATATGTTTGAAGGACTTTCATTTGTAATCTCACGCATCGGGAAGTACAAGCAACTTGCCTTAAGGCAAATTGCCATTTACACCTAGTCAAGTTAATATTTTGTACAATAAAATATCACGTTTTTAGTGTCACATTGTGAAAATCTACTCGTCGAGACCTTTTAAACGATACCCCACATGCCATAAAAGTTACAATCTTAAATATTTGAAGTAAAACTTCTTTAGGCTCGTTTTACTAAAAATGCGTAAAAAGAGTATATTTTGTGGACAAATCACATAGAAAATCTAATTAGCATTGGCTACAAAAGTTTTACACCTTACATATTTAAAAAAAGATAAAATTAACATTCTAATATTTGTTGCACTAAAATATGGTTACGTAATATGATCATTTTTTTATAAAAATCGTTTTCTACTCGTCGAGACCTTTCAAACGACACCCCACATGCTATAAAACCTACAATCTAAAACTTTTGAAGTAAAACTTCTTGAAGCTCGTTTACTACAAACTCATTAAAAGTATTAATTTCGCGGACAAATCACTTTCCTTAGGGCAAAAATTGATTCAAACAATTTCCATTACCCTTTCAGGTACTTTCCTCGGCGATTGCGAAAAAGAACGACAATTCTTCAAGCTATTCACAAGAACCACAAGTCTCTGGTCCTATTTAAACAGACCAGACATCATCGTAAAATATCTGAATCCGGTTTACGAGCCAAATTCGCACATAATTTGGCCATCGGTGGCACCAGTAAGTATTGTACTTTGGAGAGAATTATTTTTAAGATGGGTGGTCGACCAAAAACATCAGAAATTTGCCGGAGAGATTATTAAAAATATCGTCGCCGAAGATAAAGAGATCCGGAGCCTTACTGTTAAATTGAGGAAATCGGCGCTGGATTTGTATAAGGGACTGCAAAGTACAAAAACGAGTACAACTTCGGGGAATGATTGATCTTTTGTTTTTTGCCAGGTAGTAGGAATTTTTATAAATTTTTTATTAAGTTTTATTATTTTTAGTTAATGTTTGTTATGTCGAATTTTAAGTGTGGGGTTATGTAAAATTGATTTGCTACGGTCAAATATTTTGTTGAAGATGCAGATCCGGATGTTAAAATATTATTAAATTTTATTATCCATATTTAGCGGCCGATTCTGTCGTAGAATAGGCCTATGATATGGCAAAGTTATGTAATGTAGCAGATTTCATACAATTTACAAGATTTCATTACAATTTATAATACAAGATTTTTAAAATTTACAAGATATTTGAAATTCACAAGATATTTAAAATTTACAAGAAATTTGAAATTCACAAGATATTTAAAATTCACAAGATATTTAAAATTCACAAGATATTTAAAATTCACAAGATATTTAAAATTCACAAGATATTTAAAATTTACAAGATATTTGAAATTTACAAGATTATTAAAATTTACAAGATATTTAAAATTTCCAAGATTTTTGCAATATACAATATTTATACAATTTACAATTCATAAGATTTTTACAACTAACAAGATTTTCAGACCCTCCATAATATTTTAAGACACTCCAAAATGTTCTTAAGACACTCCAAAATATTTTCAAACACTCCAAAATTCTATTCTTGTGAATGTTTTCATACAATTCAGAACGTTTTCATACATTTCAGAACATTTTCAGGCCGTTTGGAATGTTTTTAGATAGTTTGGAATGTTTTTAGATAATTTGAAACGTTTTCAGACAGTTTGAAACGTTTTCCTACACTCCAGAACATTTTCAGACAGTTGTGAACATTTTCAGACATTTCAGAACATTTTCAGACATTTTAGAATATTCTCAGACATTTTAGAACATTTTCAGACATTTCAGACGCTTCAGAACATTTTAGACATTTTAAAACATTTTCATATATTTCAGAACATTTTCAGACATTTTGGAACATTCTCAGACATTTCAGAACATTTTCGGACATTTCAGAACATTTTCAGACATTATAAAACATTCTCAGACATTTTAGAATATTCTCAGACATTTTAGAACATTCTTAGATATTTCAGAACTTTCTCAAACATTTCTGAACATTATCAGGCATTTTTGAACATTTTCAGGCATTTTTGAACATTCTCAGGCATTTTAAAACATTCTCAGGCATTTTAAAACATTCTCATACGTTCTAAAACATTCTCATACATTTTAAAACATTCTCATACATTTTAAAACATTCTCATACATTTTAAAACATTCTCATACATTTTAGAACATTCTCATACATTTTAGAACATTTTCAAACGTTTTAAACATTCTCAGACATTTTAAAACCTCCGACATTTCAAAATATTCTTAGATATTTTAGAACATCCTCAGACATTTCGGAACATTCTCATACATTCTAAAACATTATCAGACATTTCAAAACATTATCAGACATTTTAAAGCATTCTCAGACATTTTAAAGCATTCTCAGACATTTTAAAATATTATCAGACATTTTAAAGCATTCTCATACATTTTAAAGCATTCTCAGTCATTTTAAAATATTATCAGACATTTTAAAACATTCTCATACATTTTAAAGCATTCTCATACATTTTAAAACATTCTCATATAATTTAAAACATTCTCCGACATTTCAAAATATTCTCAGACATTTTAAAACATTCTCATATATTTTAAAACATTCTCCGACATTTCAGAATATTCTCAGACATTTTAAAACATTCTCAGACAGTTGTGAACATTTTCAGACATTTTAAAACATTTGTGAGACATTTCAAAACATTTATCAGATATTTCAAAACATTTGTGAGACATTTCAAAACATTTGTGAGACATTTCAAAACATTTATCAGACATTTCAAAACATTTGCAGACAGTTGTGAAAATTCTCAGGCATTTCAGAACATATTCAAACAATTCAGAACATTCTTAGACATTTCAGAACATTCTCAGACATTTTAAAACATTTATAGACATTTTTAAACATTTCCAAACATTTTAAAACATTTCCAAACATTTCAAAGATTTTTAGGTATTTCAGAACATTCTCCGACATTTCAGAACATTCTCAGACATTTTGGAACATACTCCGACATTTTAGAACATTCTCAGACTAAAAACTGTTAAAATCCTATGTAGTTGCGGTGCAGCCAGGCGTTTTTGATAGAAAATCTAACCTAAAAAACCTTCAAATACCAAAAAACTATGTTATCATAACTGTATCTTTGATAAAACATATGAGTGAAGTTTCATTTTATGTGTAATATGCCTGATCGCACAACCATGCGATGTCAAATGTCAAATAAAATGATATTTTGATAGTTTTTAGTACTATTCTGTATAAAAACTCAAACTAACATAACCTTGCCATAACATTAATCTATTTTACAGCAGAATCGACCCAAGAATTTTTATTTACGTTTTTACGTTTTTACGTTTTTACGTTTTTTATTCAATTCAAAGTTTTACTTAAAAAAATAGTATAATGTGATATTTGGAAATCAGCAAAGACTGGATTTTTGAAATGATTGAAACATTGTTGTTATTATTAACAACTAATGTTTTAATTCAATCGGTGGAATATTTTTAATAAATGTAATAAATTTTTTATATATAAATTATGAGTGTAGCGTATAAGTGCTTAATTCTAATTGGCAAGCCATATTAAAATTATAATGTTTAATTGTAAGTTACAGTAAAATTCGTACATTTTTATTCACTTCAGATTTAATAGAGTTGATAGTCGTAAAATATTATAGGCCTATGAGAAGTGGTTTAATTGTAATTTTACTGCTTTTCATATGACTCTTGCATTTTAAGGGCTAAGATTCGTCTATCAATTAGTCTTTAAAAAAAACTATTTTTCACCATAACTTTCGACTAGACTTATATACTATTTTTTTGACATATACAATACTAAAATACACAAAAACTAGACTCTAAAGCATCTCAATTCGAATATTTCAATTTAAATGAATGAACAAATTGTCTCAGGGCGTTCTATTCATATTTCAACATAAAATTTATTCTAAAAAAAATTTTATCAAGGCAAAAGCATCCATACTTTACTTTGAGTCGTTATTTGCCAAACTAAATGCAACGCAAACTGAATAAAATTTTCTATGGCAAGAAAGAGAGAAAGAATGCGGCAATATAGGTAGAGCGAGCGAGATAGATAGAAGTTAGAAAAAAGATTAGAGAACAGTTTTTCCAGTAACCATTTTGTCAAAAATTTATTACCAATGTGCTCTAAACACACAGCCAAGTACATCCTTTACCCCAAATATTTTTTTTTATTATAATTTTATGTAAATAGACTGTGCTAAAACAGGTAAAACATATTAGGTTGTCAAATATCTCCCTTCCGCTTTTTTGTATGGTTTATAATACAGAAAGGCGGAAGGGGGATATTTGACAACCTATTATTCACAGAAAGTTAACGGAGGTTGTTCTTTTTTTGTTACAAAAAATGCAAGATATTTGTTTTTGTTTTTCTCGAAATGTATTTATCATAGAGACATGCGTTTTTTTTTAAACAAAAATTACAAAGTCATAGAATATTAGCTGATTTTCTTCTTTTTTTTGCGCCGTCATTTTTTCGAAAAATTCGATCTCTTTTGCGGTGCCACAGATAACTCTGTTGCGCATCGCCCGAAACAAAAAAAAAGAAACTACGTTGAAGAAGAAGTTTGAATCCAGTCCCCCTACCAAAATGAAAGAAAAAAAGCAAGAAGGGAAAAAATGGCAGCTATTTAAAAAAAAAAAGTGTCAAAAAAGGTCTTTTTTTGGGGCGAGAAGCTTCGCAAATTTTTTTGCCTAATGTTATCAAGTTGTTTGAGGTAGGGGGACTAGGTATTGCAGTGGTGAACAAATTAAAAAAAATGCAAGTCCATCCGACTTGTAGTTTTTTTTTAAATTTGTGGCACCGCATTGAAAAAAGTCATTTTGAGAAAAACGTATTTAAAGTTTTTAATGTGATGTACTAAATACACCATTTAATTTAATGTACCAAATACACCATGGTGTTCAAAGATGCTGACACATTAAAAAGGTCATGTGCATGAGGTATTATATTGAAAAAGAGAGCAGCTGGCATACAATAGCTCGCGGAGCGATAAAAAAACGCTTTCAGAGGATCATACATATAGAGATAAATATATCTATAACTTCGTCAAAAAAATAGATATTGAGATGATTTTTTTTTTTTAAATAATTCTAAGGTTTTTAGCTTTCATAATATCAAAAAATCTCAAAACCGAAACAAAGAAAAATAAAAAAAGAACAACCCCCTTAACCCAGATGTTATATCGAACATGGAAGGTGTCACTGGGTTTTCTCTCTCTTCTATAACATTTGATGATTCTCATTCTGGTTTTAATGTTTGTTGTAAATTATTTTGTAAAAGGAAAGAATTGGTTCTGTTAATCATAAAACTATTTTTGGTTTCACTTAATAAATATTAGGTTGTCAAATATCTCCCTTCCGCTTTTTTGCTCTTGGTTTATAATACAAAAAGGCGGAAGGGAGATATTTGACAACCTTATATGTTGAATCAAGAGCATGAATTTCGTTTGAATTTGAATTTAATTGTTCTTATAACTTTGACTTGTAGCAGCATTATTAGATTTTATCAATGAGTTTTTATTACGTATTGTACTGTTTTCATCTTAATAAAAATAAATGAAGGAATATCTGTTGCCACTTTCACATTTCTTGTTAGTGGTGTTTGTATCAAATTATTTCCAAGAAGATCATTATTTTTGCTCATCATGATACGGTTTTAAGCATCATCTGATCTGAATATCATTTTCTTTATTATCAAAAATACTTTGATAAAATTGTGTTAATTCTAAATCTCCTTCAGTACCATTGAGTGTGATAGTTGTGCAATTGCTTTTAATATTGGTAGCAGCAACTTGGTTCTCACTTATTTTTTCAAAATCATCATTACATGGGATCTTTTCTTCTTTTTATGTGGAGGACTATCACGTTTGTCTATACGTAATAATTAGATATTTCATAAGATTATCACTTTGATCATAAGAAATTTTTATAATTTACACGCCGATTTTTGGATTCAGCTTCAGGCGCTATTGTTGACACAGTCGGTGTTTCTTTGGGCAATTTCAAAATCGATGATCTTCTTGGCGTATTCATATTTATAACAGAAATAGTACATTAAAATTGTTATTCAGGAATTAAATACATATACTCTAAACACTCCTTGCATAAAAAATATTTAAAAATTAATGATAATCTAACTAAATCCTAAACAAGCATTGATAAAGATAGCGTTGCGATTGCGTAACACAGGGTAACTCTTTGAAGTGCATACCCAATTTAAAATCTTTCCCACTTTTACCTTTATAAACTTTTATTTTTTTTTGAGGTTATGTAATTGATTTTTATCTTTAATTTGTGAAACCGCCCACTTTATGGAGATTATAAATAAATATTTTATCGCAAGTGATACTCAAAAAAAATTTCAGACACTCCAAAATATTTCCAGACACTCCAAATATTTCCAGACACTCCAAATATTTCCAGACACTAAAAAATATTTCCAGACACTAAAAAATATTTCCAGACACTCCAAAATATTTCCAGACACTCAAAAATATTTCCAGACACTCCAAAATATTTCCAGACACTCCAAAATATTTCCAGACGCTCCAAAATATTTCCAGACACCCCAAAATATTTCCAGACACTCCAAAATATTTTCAGACACCCCAAAATATTTCCAGACACCCCAAAATATTTTCAGACACTCCAAAATATTTCCACACGCTCCAAAATATTTCCACACGCTCCAAAATATTTTTCAGACACTCCAAAATATTTTTCAGACACTCCAAAATATTTCCAGACACTCCAAAATATTTCCACACGCTCCAAAATATTTTTCAGACACTCCAAAATATTTCCAGACACTCCAAAATATTTTTCAGACACTCCAAAATATTTTTCAGATACTCCAAAATATTTTTCAGACACTCCAAAATATTTTTCAGACACTCCAAAATATTTTTCAGACACTCCAAAATATTTTTCAGACACTCCAAAATATTTTTCAGACACTCCAAAATATTTTTCAGACACTCCAAAATATTTTCCAGACACTCCAAAATATTTTTCAGACACTCCAAAATATTTTTCAGATACTCCAAAATATTTTTCAGACACTCCAAAATATTTTTCAGACACTCCAAAATATTTTCAGACACTCCAAAATATTTTTCAGAAACTCCAAAATATTTTTCAGACACTCCAAAATATTTTCAGACACTCCAAATATTTTTCAGACACTCCAAAATTTTTCAGACACTCCAAATATTTTTCAGACACTCCAAAATATTTTTCAGACACTCCAAAATATTTTTCAGACACTCCAAAATATTTTTCAGACACTCCAAAATATTTTTCAGACACTCCAAAATATTTTTCAGACACTCCAAAATATTTTTCAGACACTCCAAAATATTTCCAGACACTCCAAAATATTTCCAGACACTCCAAAATATTTCCAGACACTCCAAAATATTTCCAGACACTCCAAAATATTTCCAGACACTCCAAAATATTTTCAGACACTCCATAATATTTTCAGACACTCCAAAATATTTTTAAGACACTCCAAAATATTTTTCAGACACTCCAAAATATTTCCAGACACTCCAAAATATTTCCAGACACTCCAAAATATTTCCAGACACTCCAAAATATTTCCAGACACTCCAAAATATTTCCAGACACTCCAAAATATTTCCACACGCTCCAAAATATTTTTCAGACACTCCAAAATATTTCCAGACACTCCAAAATATTTTTCAGACACTCCAAAATATTTTTCAGACACTCCAAAATATTTTTCAGACACTCCAAAATATTTTTCAGACACTCCAAAATATTTTTCAGACACTCCAAAATATTTTTCAGACACTCCAAAATATTTTTCAGACACTCCAAAATATTTTTCAGACACTCCAAAATATTTCCAGACACTCCAAAATATTTTTCAGACACTCCAAAATATTTTTCAGATACTCCAAAATATTTTTCAGACACTCCAAAATATTTTTCAGACACTCCAAAATATTTTTCAGACACTCCAAAATATTTTTCAGACACTCCAAAATATTTTTCAGACACTCCAAAATATTTTTCAGACACTCAAAAATATTTTCAGACACTCCAAAATATTTTTCAGACACTCCAAAATATTTTTCAGACACTCCAAAATATTTTTCAGACACTCCAAAATATTTTTCAGACACTCCAAAATATTTTTCAGACACTCCAAAATATTTTTCAGACACTCCAAAATATTTTTCAGACACTCCAAAATATTTTTCAGACACTCCAAAAATTTTTTTTCAGACACTCCAAAATATTTCCAGACACTCCAAAATATTTCCAGACACTCCAAATATTTCCAGACACTCCAAAATATTTCCAGACACTCCAAAATATTTCCAGACACTCCAAAATATTTTTCAGACACTCCAAATATTTTTCAGACACTCCAAATATTTTTCAGACACTCCAAAATATTTTTCAGACACTCCAAAATATTTCCAGACACTCCAAAATATTTCCAGACACTCCAAAATATTTCCAGACACTCCAAAATATTTCCAGACACTCCAAAATATTTCCAGACACTCCAAAATATTTCCAGACACTCCAGAATATTTTCAGACACTCCATATTTCCCACTTTTACCCTTCTAAACTTTTACTCCTTTTGAGGTTATGTAATTGATTTTTATCTATAAACAAAAATTTTATCGCATGTGTTCTAAAGAAGTTTTTAGAGTTCGATAAACGGAATTTGTTGAGTTTATATTAATAACGAAATTAAATGGTGTGATTTTGCATAAAAGAAATGCAACGCAAACCGAATAAAATTTTCTATAGCAAGAGGGGAAGATCGCGGCAAGATAGATAGAGAGAGAGAAAGCAAGCGGCAAGATAGGTAGAGCGAGCGAGATAGATAGATAGAGATAAGAGGAAAGAATAGTTTTTCCAGTCACCATTTTGTCAAAAGTTTATTATTATTACCAATAATCTCTAAAAATACACCCAAGTTACCTTTTATCCACATGAATTTCCAATTTAAAGTGACATAAACGTTTACTCCTTTTGAGGTTATGTAGTTGATTTTTGTCTTTATGGAGTTTATGAACAAATATTTTATCGCAAGTGTTCTAAAGAAGTTCTTAGAGTTCGATAAACGGAATTTGTTGAGTTTATATTAATAACGAAATGAGATTGTGTGATTTTGCATAAAAGAAATGCAACGCAAACCGAATAAAATTTTCTATAGCAAGAGGGGGAGATCGCGGCAAGATAGATAGAGAGGGAGTGAGAAAGCGGTACATATATACAATTAGATAGAGATAAAAGAAGATACATATGGATATTCACATTTATTTATTTAAATTCATCGCGAACTTAGTTAGTCACAAAATAACTATCTATATTCTCTTTTTTCATCAATTTTCATTTTTTTCTTTTTTCTGTTCATCACTGCCACCATTAGTACCTTCTACTTGCTTATCTCGTTCATATATTTTAAATAATGATTTTAAATTTTTAATTTTAAATATTTTCCTGCCAGCACTCTGACCAGTCACAACTATATAATTTTGCTTTTGAAATTCTGCAATTCCTTTTTTAATACTTCCAAAAGGACCATTGTTGCTGTCATTTATTGGGAGACCACATTGATTTAAAATTTCTTCTAATGAATCATCTGAAACATTTTCCTCCGGACATGTGTATATGCATCAAAATCATATATCGAAGTATCATAACATGTTTTTGCTCATCAGTAAATTTTAGGCCAGAATAATAAGTTTCATTCACATTAAGTAAGAAGTACTGATGCTGTGAAAGAGGGTTTTCGGAATCTACAATTTTCAATTCATAGCCGTATATTTCCTTTAAGTTTTCTTTAACCTTCTCCAGAACAGTATTGCATATTCTAATTTTGCCTCCGAGAGCATATTTAACAATGTTTTGTCTTCTAATTAAAGAGAATTCTGCATTTAAAATATCAGCCGGGTAGCTTTGCGATTCTAAATCATCTTCATTAAGAAATAAATTCTCTCAGCCCGGTCTATTCATATTTCATCATAAACTTTATCTTAAAATTCTTACTATAATCGCAAATACATCTTACTTTGCGTCGTTATATACCAAACTAAATGCAACGCAAACCGAATAAAATTTTCTAGACTAAAGCAAGAGAGAAAGAGAGGAAAGAACGCGGAAAAATAGGTGGAGCGAGCGAGATAGATAGATAGATAGGAGTTAGAGAATAGAAGAGCGAAAGGGATAGACATAGAGGGATTTTAATTTTGAAAAAACTGGTAAGAAGTTGATTCTTTATTTCAGTCACAATTTTGACTAAAATTCATTTTTTACATTGACATCATTCTAATTTAATAATCTTGCTCTTTTTTTATTTCGGATTACTAGAAGGGTTGCTTGAATAATAGAAGTTAACATGGTCACGTGACGACTTTTTGAAACATTTCCTCCCCCCACTTCAATTACTGCTATTTTTTTAATAATTTATTTTTTTCCCTACTCTAGTTGATAAAGAAAGATGATAGTATGAAAATTAATTGCCTTTTTACGATATTTTAAAAATGAAATGAAATCATAGACCTTATAGTACATGGGCTCTCAGTTCTCATAAGTTACGCCTGTTAAAACATGAAAGGCGATTGTGACGTCACCGGGTGAACGAGCGTTGCCGAGAACCGTCGAATACTCTCGTTTGCTCAAATGGTATAATAGTTACTTCATGGTTACACTCTTGTTTGCTTAATTGTTATAATGATTACCATAGTTACGTGATTCGTGAAGAGTATTTGTGCACGAAGCAATCGAGAGTATTCGACGGTTCTCGGCATAACTCGTTCATTCGTTCATTCGGTGACGTCACAATCTCTTTTCATGTTTTGACACTTTTCTTTGCGCCGACTAGCAGTCCATGTTTTTTTTTTATTTGGCCTCGCTTACTCTGAGCATTTAGCCACCTACAACATTTTTTTTTATTTATTTACATTATATTTTTTATATCATTTTCAATCTATGACTAGCAGTCCATAAAAGAGTTTAATAACATTTGATCTTTACAAATACTAAAGGAATGGGGCAAATCTGCCATTTGTCATGACAATGCTATCTTATGCTTGCTTATTGATAGTAAAAATTGTGAAAATGTCTATCTATTTGCTGTGCGATCAGGCGTATTTTATATATAAACAAAGTAAGCACGATGCATCATCGCAGATTCTGTTATCAAACATGCCCCCTTACTTGTTTTTATGTAAAATGCGCCTGATCGCACGGCAAATAGACATTTTCATAATTCTCACTACTAATAAACAAGCATAAGATAGCGTTGCCATGACAAATGGCAGAATTATCCAGTTAATTAATTATATAAAATACTAGCATTACTTTTATATTGTTTGTTTGTTATTCACCATTTTATTTGATTGAAATAATTAGACAACGTACTTATTTGCAATATATACAAAAATTAAAAAGTTCAATTCAAGTCCAAATATTGACTTAAAATAATTACATACATTTGCTAGCGTTAAATTTTAATAAATATTAATACTACATAATATATTTCAACAATTAATCTAATATATTTATAAATATTTTTAATATATTATCTAGTAAGTCTTTAAGCAGTACAAAACAATTATGTGCATTGGAAAATATCTCATGAGGAGCACCATCAGGTTTAATAAAGTTAATAGTTGATTTTTTTAAATTAATTTTTGAAATTGAAATTTAAACTTGTCATAGGCCTATAATATTTTATCCACGGTTTTGTTTCGACCGTGGAAAGTTTTGCCAGATCTGAGGTGCTCCTTATTAGTTCGAAATAAATTTGTATAATTTTATGTGCAGAAATATTATATATATATATATATATTATATATTTGTAATTTGTTTTAATGGTCAATTCTGCAGTAACATGGTAGATAACATAGTATTGTCATGGCAACGCTATTTTATCCTCTCTTGGTTCTAAAAACTGTGAAAATGTCTATCTATTTGCCGTGCGGTCAGGCGTATTTTACATATAAAAAAACCTATAAAGAACGTTACCAGTGCATTTTCTGGCGAATTTTTTTACACACAATTTTATATGTGAAATACGCCTGATCGCACAGCAAATAGATAGACATTTTCACAACGCTCTGTTATTTGCTATGTTACTGCAGAATTGGCCCATTATTAATTAATATTAATTATTTTCTGATTTTTTAAAATTTGTTTTACTGGGGTTAATATCATTTAATCGTTTGATTGATGTTTTCGAAAGTCTGATACCGTCAATTGAATATTGCATTTAAATGAACAAAAATAAGCTTTAATATTATATAAAGGTGTAAATGAGTGCAAGGATATGTAGTGAATGAATTTAATGGGAAAAATGTTTGCAAGTGTAGCGGTGTATTGTTGAAATATTTTTGTGGTTTGAACTACATAATAATGCTTTGATAACAAATGTTGTCTTATGGGCTTATTCTCGAATAAAATAAAAAATGCCACAAATAAGAGTAAGTTGAAGTTTGCTATTATCGGTGCACATGTTTTATTATAACAAATCACGTTTTTCTTGATTTTGGCTCTCAAAATTGTCAAAAATCTACACCTACGGTGTTTATACAAGCGCTTATTTAAATTTTTGGTACTGTCAACTAACCTCCAAATAGCCAAAATGACATTAATTCACTTCCACGCCTATTTTATTTACAAACGCAACTCATGGGTACAATTTTACAGTGCTTCGTGTTATGTCCAAAGTGTTGACATATACGACATTAAACGTAACCGAGAATAGCTATTACATTTATATAGGGTCCGCCAAATATTTTTTTTTGTTGGAAAACTAATGTATATTTTCTCAAATTCTTTTTTTATTTGAAAGTACAATCCTTTCAGTTAATAATGAAATTAATTTAGTTAATAATGATTATAATAATTTCATTCAAAAATGAAAAAAAGCCTCGGCTGACCGCTGAAAAAATAATGAAAATGAAAAATGTTAGATGGCATACCCTATAGTAAATGTCATGTATTTTAAATGTCTTGGTCGATATTTGATATCAGTATTTAATTTATTGAAATAGTTATTTCTCTCAAAGAGTTGATAGTCTCAAATCTGTCAAAAATTCATGCCTATGGTGTTTATTTACATTTTTATTACATGGAACCTAGAATTGCTATTACAAATTTGCATTATCGTGTAGTTTGAACCATTATCGAATAATAATGCCTATTTAAATTTAATCCTTGTATATATAGTCGTAATTTTGGTCTACCTATATATATATATAATTATTATTATGAATAGATAATCATAAATGTATAATATATTATATTTAATTATTAATATGCATAAATAAGGTCTAATTTTTGCATTTATAAAATATATTCTAGTCATTGTATTCAATAAATTATATTTCAATAAACTTTTTAAATATTCTTAATCGAAACAAAATCGTGCTCTATATTATTTATACATACATATATATATATATATATATATATATATATATATATATATATATATATATATGATGATAGTTTTGTCGACGTTGATACATATTTGTAATATTTTTGCAGCCCAATCGTTGAATTAAAAAAAGATTAAATAACAAAATTATTTATTCCATTAAACGTTTCGACACTTGATGTGTGTCATCATTCAGTAATCTAAAAAACGTATAACATAAATACAAAGTTGACGATAAATATAAATATATAAAAAAAGGAGGAAATTATACATACCGAACCAGGAAAAACAACAGAAAACATTAATTATGATGTAAAATTGATTGAACACTAAATTTGTGTAAAATAATAATATACTATTATATTAACAAACGAGAAATTGAAGGAGCACATATTGCCCTCCTATATTTTATGTTATTGATAGCGGTGCATTGTGGACACTGATCAAGGTTACAAAGCAAGTGTAGTCTTTTTTGTTGTGTAGTTTTTTTTTTGAAGTGTAGATTTTTCATATATATTTATATTTATCATCAACTTTGTATTTACGTAATATGTTTTTTAGATTACTGAATGATGACACACATCAAGTGTCGAAACGTTTAATGGAATAAATAATTTTGTTATCCAATATTTTTTTAATTTGACGATTGGGCTGCAAAAATATTACAAATATATATATATATATACATATATATATATATACTAGCTGGCCCGGCAAACGTTGTTTAGTATAAAAAATAATTAACTGATTCTGAATGAAAAGTGTGAGGTATATAAGTGGAAGGGGCAGATAACACAAAATTATATGGATGGTTTACACACTGCAACGCATGCCACATATTGATGTTCCTGGGCAAATATTAATAGGCAAAATATTTCTCTAACTTAGAACTAAATTTGAACTTGAATAGTCTTCTAAATGAATTTGAGATTTAGATATTAAGATTAAATTTTTAACTGTTTATTTCTAAAATAAAGTGTTCGGTTAAATTTTTTTGAAAGACGTCGAAACATTTTGTTTGAGAAACTTAAAAAATTATTTTGTAAATATGTTCTTTAGGACCATGATATATAACATAAAATTAGCAAAAACATAAACTTCTCCTTTAATACTAATTTAAAAAAATTGTATTTTAAAGTATAAATATGCTCTGCAATCATAGTTTTAAATTGCCTTATTTTGCCTTTTTTTGTGAAAATATTGTTGTAATTACAAGTTTAATGTTTATAATACATAGTGTAGTGCATTACCATATCCTGATACCAAGGATTATTAAAATCTTCCAATTTAACACTAAGATCAACTAATTGTAAGTACTAATTACTCTTTAATTTTTTCTTTTCACTCCAATTCAATTGTTTTAGTTTTTAATTTTATTTTTAGTTTCCACTGAATGAAGGCTAGGATTATAGCCGAAACGTATGGATTTAAAATGAATTTTTGAAAGAAATTTATGTTTTTCATTGATGTTATGCCCGATTACTAGACTTTGTTAATATATATATATATATATATATATATATATATATATTGTTTCGGCCCTGTTCATTTTTTTTCCACTTCGACATGATCAAGTTCAATGACGTCGCAATTTCGAACCAAAATGGCCAACAAACTCTACAATCATCATCATCATCATCATCTCTATACTATTGTAAAGAAATTGTAAGAAATAGTTATAAAAAAAACGTAAAGGAACTCGACACGGACTAGAGATGGGAAAAAGATACTAAATATCGATTCGAAGGCAAAATAATACGCATATATATATATGTCCTTGAATTTTTTTACAGCCAAATAGTCGATATAAGAAGCATTTGACAGTTAGATATTTATTATATAAGTTTTGACACTTTATGTGTGTCATCATTCAGCAAGGTAATAAAATCAAACCGGGCTAAAAACGCACAAGATTGAACATATTGTTTTTAAAAATCAAACACTATTTAATAAAATAGAATAGAAAATATATAATCGTTGAAAAAGTTTGGTAGTTTATCGTATGATTACTAGATTGAAAATGAAAAGCAATATCCAAACTACGACTCTATTTATAGTTACAGTTGTACTCTTGTCCCTGGTTGAACAATTTGTAAACCCTTTAAATTTTTGGTATTCATATGACATAACTTTAGATTTGATAATCGTTTTCAATCTAGTAATCATGTGACAAATGACATAACTTTATAATATTTTATTTTATCAAAAGTTTAGTTTTCCTTAAACAATGTGTTTAATTTTGTGTAGATGTCTTTTTCCTGGATATAACTTGTTTCGTTTGCTGAGTGATGAAACATATGTAGTGCCGAAACGTACATAGTAATTTTTTAAAATTATTTTGATTTTTTTCTTTTGACGTTGAAACATTCGAAAATGATTAGCAGCCTATAATAAAGCAGTGTTAGAAGAAAAACTATTTATTAATTTTACGTTTCGACACTTCATGCATATCATCATTCATTGTGAGTTAGAAGAAAAATAAAGCAGAGTGGAAATAAAGCAGAGTTAGAAGAAAAACTATTTATTAATTTTACGTTTCGACACTTTATGCATGTCATCATTCATTGTGAGTTGTGATCAAAACTTTTGCCTAGAAGGTATAGCATGGCGCCTCTTTTCTAGTTTTTGATTTGAAATTTTCAGTAGTGTTGATTTTTTTATCAAAGTTCTAAATATATATTTTTTAAACTAAGTTTAGTCTTAAGTTTGTTTTTGTCCCGGTTGCAATATATCTTTCTTCTCGCTTTATATATTTTTTCATAAATTTTTCGAAAATTTGTATTATTTCATTAATATTTCGAAGATTTGTATTAATTGTTTCGTATTTTAGATTTGCTGAATGATGACACACATCAAGTGTCTAAACGTATAATTAATAAAAAAATGTATAAATTTTCTCTTATTTATTTCAACTTATGTATTATTAACTTCCCGAAGGAGAAGTTTATGTTTTCATCAAAAAATCCGATTCTCTAATTTTATGTTGGCATTTGTCAAAATTAGACTTTTAATCGACGTTTTCTCAAAAACGCCAGAACCGATTTTAGAAATTTAAAAGCCATTTGATGTATTTCGGTGAGGACTATCGATTGTCAGTTTTGTGCGACGATCTGCCAAGCCGTTTCTTTGCAATTTGAAAAAAAATTTTAAACTTTACGTCCACATTTAAGCCCATCCCACCGAACCGATTTTAAAAAATCAAAAACTTTTCGAAAGATATTAGTTGGGAATGGTACTGATTAATTTTAGGTGAAAACCTACCGAGCCGTTTTCTTGTAATTAACTGTTAAAAAATTTAAGCCTTTATTCATGGAACTTTTTTTGGCGATATACATCATGGTCTTATAGAACTTACTGTAATATTACGGCCTTACGACATGTAGTTTAATTTTAAAAATTCGTCAAACTTTGCTAAAATTATTATTGTTTTTTTTTTTTTGAAGTAGGATTGATGAAGTATATTATTTACACTTTTTTTTGATTAAGTCGATTATTTACACATATCAGGAAGTTCATGTAACTTGCCTCAAGGCTAAATACTAAACCAACTAGTTCTTTATTTGATGGCTGATATAATACATAGAGATCAGTTTAAGTGATGGAGCGATATATAAATAAATTTTGTTTATAAGTTTATTTGATATTCATACGTTTCGGCTAACATCCTGCTCTTTATTAAATGGAAAATAATAACAATATCTTAAATCTTAGTAAATAATGTGTAACTAAATAAAAAACTCATTTAAAATGTTAAGAGTTTTTATATTCTGATAGAACAACACTCAATGATATGATGATGTTTAACAATAGGAATAACAATTATTAAAAAGTCGCATATATAAACGAGAGACGGTTTGTTTGTTGGAGAGTTTTTTTCTATGATTTTATTTTTCGATAGATCGAAATTATCCAACAATATTTAGATTTGTCATCTCTAAATCCGAGAACCTAACTGTTGATATCGGACTGGTCGAGCGAAGCGCGAAACCAATTGTAATTTTCCGATGAAATTTATGGATAGCAAAACCGAGGCAAAGCAAAGCAAAAGTAACTCAGCAGAGTGTAGAGTAGAACGAAAAAGGGACGAATTTATTAAAAAATGTACACATTTTCAAGAGATTTTTTCTACAAAAAGAATTTCTCCCACACGACATAGTCGAAGATAAAATTGAAGGATTAAAAGGATTGGAAAGAAGAAGAATGTAGATGATTTATGACTGAAGGGAAAATGCAGAGGGAAGCAGAAATTTGTAAATGGGAACAATATTAAATTTACAGAAGAATCTGCTAAGAAAATTTTACAAAATTGAATCAATTCTCGGATAAGATTGCTCTGTTATCTTAATACTTTCTGGTAGCAAAATAAAATAGAAAAAGTTTATCTGAAATATTCACTGCAATTTTGGTAACTTTAATAAGTTTATTCTTGGGTAAGATATCTCTGTTATCTTATTATGCTTTTATAGTTATAGAACAAGAAACAAGAAACATCGAGGTCAATAAGATATATTTCAGTTTTTTTTTATTAATTAATTTAAGTCCTAGTAGAAATCTTGATTTGATAAAAAAAAATGACTGGATTCGAAGAACCTTCTATCCTGTCTTTAGTAAATAATTATAGTGAAATTAATAAAACAAATAAAATATTTGTGCCGTGTACAAAATGTAAGTTTAATGAAGTAATTTGTATTATTCGTGATTACTGTATATTTTTGTGGTTATTGAAATAATTTAATTATTAATTTAAGTAAAAATTTGATGCTGTTTGGTATATAATAATAGCGTAATCTCGAGTAAGCTTGCTCTGTTATCTTACTCCCTTAAAGCAAGATAAGAGAGCGAAAAATATAAAAATCGATGAGGTACATGTAAATGCAAACTAGATTGAATTTTTTATATAACGAGTATTGTATAATAAACTCAAATAAAACATCTATGTTGTTTTAGCCATGTATTACTATCAACTGTATTTTACATCATATTTCGAAGCTCTCGCCTTTTTACTCGAAAGGGCAACCCAGCGGTCAACTACTCTTATTTTTCATGCCAAGACTATACTCATATAAAGATATGTATATACACGTATAATAGTGTTGGCTTATACATGTTGCAGCAATGCCCACGAAGGGCGATTTTTACTTGATATTATATTTGAGATCTATAACCTTAAGTAGAAATTTAATATAATACCGCTTGATATCGAACTGACCAGCCTGAGATTATTTTTTGCTAGCCGACGTATTTTTGTCACGACCGCCTCAATCCAGATTGGAAGATTGAAAAAAAAACTATAATAAATTTTAATTAAGTACGAAAAGGAAATAATTATAAAATTAAAAATTACAAGTCCATATCTTTGGTCTTTAGAGAACTATGCTCCATTGCATTTTATCAGCTTTTTTTTTGTTTTTTTGCACAGCTTGTTCATCAGTAGAGTTTCTTTTTTCAGAGTCCATGGGTATGATCCTTAGAGAGCCATGCGTCAACATGTTTTATCAATTTAAAAACTATAAAATAGGTAATATATAAAATAAATAATAAGTGCTCAAACATAAAAGAAAGTGTGACGTCACATGTCTGAGCGAACGTTGCCGACGACAATCGCGGACGCTCCCATGTATTGATTAAATACAATCATGTGTCATATGTTTTACTTTAATAATATAATGGCAATTGTGATGACTGATAATTTTGTAAGAATTTTGATAATAATAGTATTGCCCCGTGCATAAAATCGAATCGGTTTATATATTATAATACATATGACATTTAGTCAATCGGGAGTGTTCGCGATTGTCGGCAACGTTCGCTCCGCAAGAGACGTCACAGTCTCATAAGTGCCAGCAGTTTATGTAGTGTAATGTGTATGAGTCCATGTCTCTGGTCTTTAGAGATACATTTGTTTTAGCATTTTATCACATTCTTGCACAACATGCTCGTCAGTAGAGTTTCTTTTTCAGAGTCCATATCTTCTAGAGCTATATTTTATCAATTTCTGGCACAGTTTGCTCGTCAGTAGAGTCTTTTTTATCAGACTTGTGCTCCAAATGAAGCATTTTATCAGTATCTTTTACAAGTCGAGACACAGTTTGCTGCCAGTAAAGTTTCTTGTTCATTGATTCAAATAATATTTGTGTAAATTAGGATTTTGTTGGAGATTTTGTTCATATATTTTTTATGTTATAATTTGAAGTGCTAAGTCTATGTTATCTTTTCTAAGTGGATTTTGACAGTTGGCTATCTTGAATGGATTTTGCAGTTGGCTATCTGATTTTGCAAATCCAATATTTACAAGAAGGCAACATTAAGGGCCAAAAATTCAGCAAAGGCTGAATCAGCATTTCGTAATCTGTCACTGCGAATATTGCTTTTATCGGGCGATTATAATCGGTTTTCGGTTTATAGTTTACATATTATGATTAGTGTTAAAAGTGATTGTGGAGTGGTGAAATAAATATAAAAAGTGTAAAATTCCAAACTATTACAAAAATTATGTGTATTAGTGAATGTGTTCATGATGTTTTGTCACCGGGACAAGGTAAATAGTTCAGAATTTACGCATGATGGCGATTAAATAGATAACTAGGTATAAGTTGCTTTTTTGCATGATAAAACCAAAAACAAAACATTTGGGTGATGACAAAATGAAATATCAAATAATATAAAGGAATATTTCCAGTATTGCCAAGAAATTGTTTCTGAAAATGATTTATTTGAGTAATTTCCATTCAAGAGCAGTAAATGCAGATGACGATTGCCGTTCGCTAAAATATAGAAAATGAAATTTATACTTAACAAATATATTTTGAAAGCATTTTAGTTTACTATTTATTATACTCTCCTGTATATTTTGAGTAAATTTTAAAGAAACTAGAAGTAAGTGGCATTTAGCGTTAAGGCAAGTTGCATAAACTATATTGAGTTTTATCAAATGACATTTAATTTTACCCAATTTTTGTTTTTAAGGATTCACAAAGTCTTAAATTTTCATTGAAAATACATTTTAATA
>NW_020539726.1:36008986-36159254 GCF_003426905.1 Ctenocephalides felis | reverse complement strand
CTCAGATTTCAATTCCCTGTATTAATCGCCAATCATACTCATTACTCTCTGAACCTGTTTCCCAGTAATTACGATCTCCACAAGTGTAAACAAACTATTTATCCGTTGCATAATTTATGCAATTATGAAATATATGTTCTGAAATGCCATTCCGATGATTGCCATAATGGTATGGACTGTTTTTGCTCTTGATCTCGAATCAAATTGAAAAGAATTTCAATCGAAACCAGAACGCACTTTCTGAGCAAAAAAAAAAACAAATTATATAATGAAATAAAATGGAAGGTGCTGAGAAAAATTCTTATGTACTTATTTGGCAATAATGCTATTTGTATAACAATTCATTATAATCATTTGTCACCCTACGGGATTTTAAAAAGGGACTCTACTGACGAGCAAACTGAATAAAATAAAAAAACGCGAGTGTGATTGCTTTGATTGTACAGTGAAAATAATGAAACAAATAAAACATTTGTGCCGTGTAAGGAACGCAAGTTTATTGAAGTAATTTGTGGAGCAAAAAAATAACAAATTACATAATAAAATAAAATGAACGGTACTAAGAAAAATACCTGTCATTTGTCCTCCAAATGGTATTTTTTTGTTTTCCGAAACTACTGGACCTACCGTCCCAAAAATAAATTTTAATATCTTTAACAAATTAAGTTAAGTGTTTTTAGAATCATTCAAATCGATTTATCCGTGCTCTTGAAATCGTCGACAAAAATTTGTATCCGCTCACACACACACATAAATTTTTTTAAGGTATGCCAAAATGTTCAGAAACTTTTGAAACGTAAAAATATGCAAAAAAAATTCATTTTCGATTTTTTTGCGATTACTGTAACTTGTTCTATTGAAAGTTCAAAAAGGACTCTACTGACGAGCAAACTGAATTTCGGCATGGAAAGAAAAATAATTCTTCTCACCAGCGAATTAAATATAGGACTCTACTGACGAGCAACCCGAATTTCGACATGGGAATAAAAAATAGAATATTACAAACGAGTAAGTTAAATAATACTTATAGCAAACCGAATTTTGTCATGGAAAGAAAAAAGATTCTACTAACTAGCGAATAAAATAGCAGCTCAAAGACAACGGAACTCTACGAACGATCAAAACGAATTTGGATATAAAAATAAAAAAAAGATTCTATTAACAAGCAAGTTAAAAAGCAATTCAGGGTAAAAATAGACTCTACTGGCTGGCAAACTGAATTTTAAGACATGGAAAGAAAAAAGATTCTACTAAACAGCGAATGAAATAGCAACTCAAAGAAAATAGAACTCTACCAACGATCAAAACGAATTTTGATATAAAATTAAAAAAAGGATTCTATTAAAGAGCAAGTTAAAAAGCAATTCAGGGTAAAAATGAACTCTACTGGTTAGCTAACTGGAATTCTAAAATATGCTGAGAAAACAAATTTCACTAACAATCGAATTAAATTATAAATCAAACAATAAAAGAACTCTACTATCGAGCAAACCAAATTTCGATATAAAAATAAAATAATTCTACTGATGAGCAAACCAAATTTCGACATAAAAATAAAAGAGAATTCTAGTTAAATAGAACTTGTAACACAAAAAGAACTCTACTGACGAATAAAACCAATTTCGACATGGAAATAAAAAAAATACTAACGAGTAAATTAAATAGAAATTTATAGCACAAAAAAGGACTCTACTGACAAGCAAACTGAATTTCGATATGATAAAAGAGTCAGTTGAAAAAATAGCAAACTGAAACTTGAAAAAGGATTTGAATGCTTTTTGAATAATTCAAATCGGTTGATCCGTGCGCCCGAAATCGTTGACGATAAATTGTATCCACACATACAAACACACGAGCACACACACACACATCCTTTTTTTCTGAGGTATGCCGAACTGTTCAGAAATTTTCAATTTCGATTTTTGAATAAGAAAAAGGACTCTACTGACGAACAAACTGAACAAAACAAAGAAGACTATTTCTAATGATTTCATAACATCGAAACTCAAATTAAAATGTCATTAGTACAATCAGACATCAATCTATCCATCAATGTTGAATCAAAATAAAAGAAGAGATGATATCATAGTTACTACAACAATATAATTATGTAACAATTTTATAAAATTATATTTATATAAGTAGAAAGAATTATATTAGACAAGAATTTATACTGTAAAAAAAATGTCTCTGAAAAAATAGGATAGTGTAAGAAAATTATATGAAGACAATTGAGAAAAAGGAAATTCAGCACAACAAACTTTGATTTTTAAAGTAAAACTTCTTTAGGCGCGACTAGGGTGTAAATCCGTACAAATGCAACGGAAGTGCGTTACGGCAGATAAGATAAGATGAGAGTCGAGTGCCAATGATTCGTCATTCGCTCTCGATGATATCATTTCTATACGGGTCGATTGTGATTAGTCGTCGTGTATGTGAATAGAGATCTGTCGTTGTATGTGTACCGATATCAACAAGGAAATCGACATAGATAAATAAACATTTTATAGTTACATCGTAGTACAAATCTCGATTTAATGAAAAATGCCTGAATCAGAAGAGTATTTTACCCTGTTTGTTTGAAATAATAAAACAAATTAAACATTTGTGCCGTGTACTAAACGTAAGTTTATTGATTAGAAATTATTTCTATATTATTCGTAGTTTCTATGAATCTTTGAAGTTATTAAAATGGAAAATATTTTTAAGGCAAAACAGATATTACAGCTGTTCAAAGAATGAGACTGTATCGTCAGCGAAAAAGTAAAAAGTAAAAAGCAAGCAGTCCATGAATGTATGTTAATTTTAGTTACATGAAGTTCTTCGAACAAAAATTTTGAAAACAATATTTGTTTAGGCGTTGTTTAACATAATCCACTGTGTGAACGAATAATATAGAATTTATTAATCAGCAATTACTTTATTTTTCTAATGGACGTTCATTTCTAAATGCTAATTACAATGACAAACCGATCATGTCGTATTGGTTATAGTAATGAGCAAAAAATCGAAAATGAAATTTTTTGCATTTCTCGACGTTTTGAAGGTTTCTGATCATATTACTGGCATACCTCAGAAACTAAATGGATGTGTGTGTGTGTTTTGTATGTCAGCATTTTTTTGTCCACGTTTTCGGACGCACGGATCAACCGATTTGAATGATCTAAAAATCTTTCTGTCTGTATTTACAAAACAATCTTTTTTGAGGATAAAAAATTATTACATCTTTTTCATTTTTCATAAAATATTTTTGTAATTTTGGATTAAAAATTTAAAAAATTACCCAGGCTAAGCACAGTCTAAGCGCCACTCTGGTACAAATGCGTTACCCGAGTGCGTTTAGACTGTTTATGTACTGGAGCACTTTTCTAATTTTGTGAAAATGGTATTGGAAAATGTGAAAATGACACCAAGCTAAGCACAGTATAAGTGAAAATGTCGCACAGAATTATTTGCAAGTGCGTTTAGACTGTGACTATACGAGAGCACTTTTTCAATTTTGTGTAAATTATTAGGCAACAATTTTTTTTTGAAATTGAATTCAAAATGAAATGACTTCTGGAGATAAATTGATTTATGATTTTCATTTGATTTGCTCATCAGATATAACAAGATAGCAAAAGTAATAAAAGTTACAGTATTTGCAATAATATATTTGAAAACGTTTAAAATTCCCCGAATATGTTATTACGGTACGGGAAGTTCCAGCAATTTGCCTTAAGGCACGATGCCATAAATCTTTGAAGATATTAAAATAGAAAATATATTTTAGGCAAAACAGATATTACATCTGTTCAAAGAATGAGACTGTATTGCCAGCGAAAAAGTAAAAAACAAATACAAGCAGTCAATGAATGTATGTTAATTTCAATTGCATGAAGTTCTTCAAACACAATTATTACATGATGAGTGAAGTTGCGAAAACAATATTTGTTTAGGCGTTGTTTAACATAACCCACTCTTATAGAATTTATAAGGTTGTCAAATATCTCCCTTCCGCCTTTTTGTATTATAAACCAAGAGCAAAAAAGCGGAAGGGAGATATTTGACAACCTAATATTAATCAGCAATTACTTCATTTCTCTAATAAAGGTTCAAGTCCTAAATGCTAATTACAATGACAAACCGATCATGTCACATTTGGAATATGACTTGAATAACATTATTGTTTTTAAATATAATACACATTTTTAATGCTATTATAAATATATAATTTATAATTTATCATTATATAAATGTGTATAATGGTTGACACTAATAAATGTGTGCATCACGAGTCTTACCATATGACTAATAAACATTATTCAAACTTGTTGTATGATGTATTTATTTTTACTTGAATGCCATCTTGTACAGTAGCAAATAAGTTTTACTTCAATCGCGTACTGTTTTTTTTATTACCTATCCTTTCATAATTTGATTACCAAATTATTTATTAATTTCCAACTCCGTGAGAAACTATGTACCTCTATTAACAACCCTTTTGTTGCGAGCGAGATAATGAATCACAAAATTGAGTTTCTTCTTGTTTTTTATTTTATTTTATTTTATACCTTTATACATCTTAGTCTTCGTTATTTTTTTGTAATTTTTTTTTATTAAAGACTTGTTCCAATATGAAATTTTCTATATAATCATCGTTCGTGTATCTATAATGGCTTTTCTATTCAGTAATGTTCTTCTTTGGTCCATTGCGTTACTTTGCACCGTCAGGGGAATAGTAAGAGAGCTGGGAGGGTAATTGACTGATATATATATATATATATATATATATTATATATGAATATATATATATATGTATATATATATATAACTAGTGGTGCATGGCATCGTTGCTTTAAGGAAGTTGCTAGAACTTTCCGTATTACAGAAATAAATTTGGTGAGGGTGGAGATCACTGTGATATATTAGATATAAGTGGACTGTAAATTATAAATATTCTAACACCATAAGATATGCGAATAAAAAAAATACTATTTAGTTTATGATATATATTGATCTTTACCCTACGACCTTCTTTTCTCGTTATATTTGCTAGTCTCACTTATTATTATAAATTACAGGTATTTATACTCAAACAATTGTAACCGAAGGGTCTCGGGTTAAATAGAAAAAGCCCTGGTCAAATATTTGAGACAAAAAAAATTATTAATAATAAATCAATATTGATCAATGAATAATAACAATTGTTTTAAATATTTTCAAAAAGATAATTAAAATTACTATATATTTTATTGTTCATATATTATACAGTGACAATGTTTCTGCTTAAAACGCTTAAGAATGTTTACATTAACAAGAGATATCCTGAATGAATCCATCTGAGGATATTTCTTACGACTGCAGTAACGCATATGAAATATATTAAATATTGATCAATAATTAATAATCATTGTTTTAAATATTTTCAAACAGATAATTATAATTGCTATATATTCTAACGTTCATATAATATACAGTGACGATGTTATCGCACAAAACGCTTTAGAATGTTTACATTAACAAGATATGTCCTGAATGAAACCATCTGAGGATATATTTGGTAAGATTAGAATAACGCATATGAAATATATACATTTTTAAACTGAATTGTAAATTAAAAATTCATATTTGGAGTATAAAACTGTGTATTTTTGAAAATTTTGCAAACAAGATTTTGAATTTTGTTTGAACCATATAAGTGAACTTTAAAAATTAAAAATCTTGGTACGAAACCCAAAAAAAATGTAACAAAACTAGTTAGAAATTTCTGATAATTTGATGTCTAATAATATGTCTAATAATCATTTTAGACCCCCAAATATCATTTTTTTAACATTTTTCTCTATATCTGCAAACCCGCTGAACCCGCCTTCCCAAAAATTTTGCCAATTCAAATAAAATGCTTTTTGAATCATTCAAATCGGACACTCCGTTCTCTCACAAACTCGATTTTTATTTTCTGCACTCTTTGCTTTTTATCTCCGTAACGGTTGGACCTGCCTTTGCCAAAAACTAATCAGTACGTCTCCTTATTAGTAGAAATCAAATGTTTTTTTAATCATTCAAATCGGTTGATTCGTGCGCCCGAAATCGTGAAGGATAAATTGTATCCCCATACATACATATTTTTTTTGAGGTATGCCAAAATGTTCAGAAACCTTTAAAACGTAAAGATATGCAAAAATTTTTAATCGAAAATGAATATTTTTATACATCTTTACGTTTCAAAGGTTTCTAAACATTTTATAAAATAAATTCAAACTTTTCAAAAAAAAATTAAATTTTCAAAAAAACTTAAATGTTTAAAATTTTTCATTTTAAAAAAAACCTAATTTTTTAAAAATACGAAAAATATCAAAATTTAAAAAAAGACGATTTCTTACAAAAATTTGAGAATAATTCGAAATTTTCAAAAAAAAAAATCGGATATTTTCAAAAATTTCAAAATTAATTCTCAAAATTCTTAAATAATTTAAAAAAAAAAACGATTTTTTTTTCAAAAATACAAAAAAATTTCGAACTTTTGAAAAATTTAAATTTAAAAATTATTCAAAACAATGACTATTTATATTACTCGATTTTTTTATTACCATACGGGAAGTTCCAGCAATTTGCCTTAAGGCACGTTGCCATGCACTACTACTTCATTTTCGATTTTTTTGTATTTACTATAACTTACCTAACAAAAAACTTTTTTACAAACGATTGTGAGTGAAATTTTGCTTCAAGAACTTTTATTTTATTTTATTCATATTTTGAATATGAAATGTGATTTTGAATATAGCCTAAGTTGGATATAAATGCATGCGTTGAGCCTAGAAAATTTAAAATCGGTTCAGTAGTTTAGGAGTCTATTCAAGACAAACATCCTGAAACAAACTTATATATATATAATAAATCACAAATCAATTTATCCCATTATGCCAAAAACAATGACAAGTGTCATTTCACCAAGTTTTCTTAAAATTCATCTGTCAAAATTAATTGAATTTGCTAATATTTTAATATCGCGAATAAAAAATAAGATTCTTAATAGTGCTTATAACCTAAGTTGGATATAAATGCAAATGTTGAGCCAATAAAATTTAAAATCGGTTCAGTAGTTTAGGTGTACATCGCGGACAAACATCATACTAATTTTGAACAAAAGTCTTAATAAACTCTATTTGAGTGCTTATCGAGTTACATCCGATGGTTTTCAAGTTTTTGAAATCATTTAGTCATTTTTTGAGAAAACGTCGACAAAATGTCAATTGGCTCACATACACACACATTCTTTTTCCCAATTTCATTTCAACTTATTACGAATGACTAAAAAACGTGGAAAAACCATAAAATCACCGTCGGATTTCCTACTAAAACCATAAACTTCTCCTTCAATCTTAGTTACCAGCCCTCACACTATTTCTACAGAAGAACTATCAGTCATGCAAGTCAAGTCCCTTCAAGGGACAGAGGTGTGCGCGAAGGGAAAAAAGGGGCAAATGGAATTCATCATCAAATCAAAATAAAAAATGATTAATTCATTGAAGCTCGCGGTATTGTGTTGTACCGCATTTATTTATACCAATGGTAGGTAAAAAACACTCAATAACATTTCTGCATCGAGCAGAAGAAATTGGAAAAAACATACTGTGAAGTAATTACATAATTGCAATTTGCAAAGATAAATAAATAATGGATTTATTGAATGGATTATCTGAAAACCACTTATTTGTTTTGCACTGGGATGCTTTGTTATTTAGTTTGGTTATGAATTGTAGTTATACAGTTTCTATATAGTTAAAAAAAATCCATAATGTGTTCAGTTATCATGGTTTTGAAATGTTTACTGTTTTTAGAATTATTTTTGTATTAGGTCAGATTTTGGCTCGTTTCACCTATGTATATTAGTTCACAATCAGAGCATTTGGTTTGGTGAACTAAATTTAAACAAAAACTTGGAAAACATTGTATATATATATATATAACTAATAGAAAATAAAAAAATGGAATATAAGATTTTAAAAATTCTTCAACTTTTAACACGTTTCGACTTATGATTTCAAGTGCATTTGATTTGTTAGACTAAATTTCTAAGACAAAGTGTGTTAAATTTCAATCTTTATACATATACATATTTCAACAAAGTATACTGCAATTATTAATGTGTCAATAATTAATATTCTGGATGCCAATACTAAAAGAAATCTACAAATTAATCCTAGATAATCCTACATAAATCTATTAAATCCATTCTTCCATGCAACAAAGCCAACGGTCATTTGTACTGCGGTGAGATGTATACGGAGTAAATAATAACAAAAAGATATAAAGATAAAAAAAACTGAAGAAAATAAGAAAAAGAAGCAAAGCACAGAAGATGCAGAAGAAGATCAAAAAAATTACACACACACATACAAATGCACACAGTAATTCTAAAGCACGAGATGATGTATGCAATCGAGATCTTTAAATCAGGGTCGAGAAAAATAATTTTTATAATAAAAAATCAATGATAATAAATAAGTGTACAGTAAATATAACACGCTGACGTCCATAGCCGTCAAAGCAAAGTTTACTATGCCACATGACTTTTATAGCCGTCAAAATTGTAGATATAGAAGCAAAAATACAAAGTGTCAAGGTCGAAATGAGCCGCCCGAATGCAATATTTTAAACTAATTAACTAATTATTTTTGAAACAATTTTTCAGGAACTAACAGGCTTATTCTCAGATAACATAACTGTGTTATCGAGATAACAGGAAATATAAGTTACTCAGATAACATGACAATTTATTTAGTCTCAGATAACATGAAAATTTATCATTCCCGGTGCACCTATTTTATTTTGACAAACAATGTTTTCTTAAATTGGCTCCCAATGTGCTGGAAGTCATGAAATTGTTCAAAAACTACATCTATAATGCTTATATAAGCAATTATTTACATTTTTTATATTGTCAACTAACTTCCAAATAACACAAATATCAAAACACAGTAACATTAGTACGACTTTACGCCAATTTTATTTAAAAACGCAACAAAAATTTTACAGTACGCCCTTATATGCCCATACTGCTACCATATACGACACTGAACCATGGAACCTAGTATAAGCTATTACACTTATAGTATCAATTTGAATATATATATATATATATATATATATATATATATATATACCTATCTTATGCGATATTGCTATATTTCATAATTAAATACTTAGAGTTAATTAATTAGGAGCAAAAAATTCCTGGTTCAACACATTTCTCAAAGAGCAAGTTTTTTTCTCTATTGATGAGTACTTGAGTTATAACTTTCAGTAAATTATTCTGTGTGTTTTTTTTTCTTTCATATAAAAGGCGAAACTTAGAATAAGATTTTGAGTGAACATTTGTTTTTTTTTAAATATTATTTCATTTAATATAGTATGTATCATTATCTATTAATTTAAGTTATGTATCATTATATCTATAATTGTATAATTGTGTTGTATAAATATAAATAAATAATTAAATATTTAAATAAATAAATAAATAATAATAATAAAAAAAAATAATAATAATAATAACATAGAGCAGTGTCAGCAAATTGAGTATAATAAACGGCGTTCTTAATTTAAGGGAGTGGCTTCCAAATTTTTTAGCATTGCACCCCCCGCCCTCGCTCTAATAAAAAAAATTGTTTTCTTTTATTTTATAAATACTCAACTGATATTATCAGACTACAAACTAATATGCAATATTATTTGAAAATATGCATAAAATATAATAATTTTTTCGTTAATTTTTCATTTATTTTTAAAAATAGTATTTTGGAAAGTGCTGCAAATAAGCCCCCCCCTAAGTGAGCGCCACTGTTGCTTTTATTTCGTAAATACTCAACTGATATTACCAGACTACAAATTAATACGCAATATTATGTAAAAATATACATAAAATATAATTATTTTTTAGTTTATTTTCAAAAAATAGTATTTTGGAAAGTGCCCTAAGCCCTCCCTCTAAAGGGACGCGACCCACAGTTTGGAAACCGCTGATTTAAGGATTCAGAATAAAAATTATAGGCCTATTAGAGAAATTAGAAAAAATTAATTTAATTTAATTTAATTTAATTTAAAAAAAATCAGAGCAAAATATTGAAATTCTAAGGTGTTACCAGGCACGCAGGTAGTTTTCATGGTTTAAATCTTTGCTAATATGATCGCAGCGCCATAACTTCAGCGGTGTCCACAATTTAGGTTAAAAAAAATCTAATATATAATATTTTTTGAGAAAGGAAATCATGGACTGAAAAACAGAATTATAAAGACTTAAAAGTCAAGTTTTAAAAGATTTTGATGAAACTTTGCATGGTGATAGAGTTGATAGTCAAGAGGAATGGTGTTAAATATTATAGGCCTGTAAGAAGTGGTTTAATTATAAAATTGAATACCAGTTTTTATGATAACTTTCCTCTAGTGTATCATTTTCATAAGTTGATACTTTATTTGGTAACAAAATCTATCAGAAGCTTTCTGATGACGTCAGGCGTCAGTGATGTTCTGTATTTGCTCAAAAAATTACAATTGCTAATTTAAATTAAATTTGCAATTGCAAAAAATCAAAGGTATTATGGTTTTACCACTTTGTCAATTTTTTTAGTAATAGGAAAGTAACAAATGGCTCTTTTACTAACAAGAAAACTTTGCATGGTGATAGAGTTGATAGTCAAAAAAAATGGTGTAAAATATTATAGGCCTGTGAGAAGCGGTTTATTTATAAAAATTAATTAAAGTTTAGAATTATAGTCATAGCGGTATTGAAATGTTAAAGTAGACGAAGGTAGTTTTCACGGTTCAGAACTTTGCTACAGCGATCGCAGCGCCAGAACACGAGTTGTGTCCACACATATGAAATTAATATTATAGTCCTGTGAGAAGTTTAATTATTAAAACTAATTTATTTTACGAATGTCAGAGTCGCAAGTATTTCTCATGATTTAGATTTTTGCAACGGTGATGACTACAAGGATTTTGATGAAACTTTGCATGGTGATAAAGTTGATAGTCAGAAGTAATAATTTAAAATATTATAATTTAAGTATTTTAGGTAGTGTCTACAATTTAAAGATTTCAAAATAAATTTTATCCAGCCCTTTGCCTTTGCAAAGGTGAGCAATGAACCAGAGAGAACTCTGACGAGATGAGTGTGCCTTGATTTCTCTCACTCGGAAGAACAAAAGAGTTGGATGGTAGGATGAAGGGCAACAAGAAAAGGGCAGGGGGCGAGTAATCTATCAGATAATGCTAGCAGCTAGAAAACATTATATATATATATATATATATTAACAAAGTCTAGTAATCGGGCAACATCAATAAAAAACATGAATTTCTTTCAAAATTTATTTTAATTCATACGTTTCGGCTATGATCCTAGCCTTCATTCAGTGGAAAAATTAGTTGATCTTAGTGTTAAATTGGAAAATTTTAATAATTCATGGTATCAAGATATGGTAATGCACTACACTATGTATTATAAACATTAAACTTGTTAACCCGTCCACGAACAACACATTATCCAATTGTGATTTTTTAAATTAGTATTTTGAGAAAATATTGTGTAATTACAAGTTTAATATTCATAATACACAGTGCAGTGCATTACCATATCCTGATATCATGGATTATTCAAATCTTCCAATTTAACACTAAGATTAACTAATTATAAGTACTATTTACTCTTTTTATTTTCTCTTTTCACTCCAATTCAATTATTTTAGTTTTAATTTTATTTTTAGTTTCCACTGAATGAAGGCTAGGATTATAGCCGAAACGTATGGATTAAAAATAAATTGTTGAAAGAAATTTATGTTTTTTATTGATGTTATGCCCGAGACAAAGAAGACTGAAGAGTTATATATAAAGATAGCAATATTTTAATAATAATAGATATTATATTAATGAAATAGATATTATAGTCAAATGAAATGTATATATAAAATATGAAAACTGTTTTTTCATAATCTCTCATACCAGGCACCTCTGTCTGACAAATATGAAAATAATGTGTATATATATATAAATAAAAAAATAATGATAATAATAATACAGTATCTGCCAAAAAAGAATAATATCACACTTGATTTTACCACACAACATAATTGCTCAAATAATTTAGTCGATAATTTTCATTTTAGTTACTTTTTGCCAATTATAGTTTCTAACGTACATTTTTCTTATTAATAATTTAATAAACATTATTGCTTATGTTCAAATCTTAGGTGAATTAATTTGTAAAATCTTGCACATATGTGCACTATTCAATATGCGATCAACGAACTAAATATTCCATATCCAATGACAAACAAATGAATTTTTGACACATGAAACAAAATTCTAAATCATTAAAGTAGAAATGATTTTTTGTATTATTAATTTAGTAAAGTAAACCAGAATGCGACATGCATAAGTTTAAAAAAATAATGTATATGCAATTTTGGACTTATTAAGACTCAATTAAAATGATTCATTTAATTGCATCTGCCAAACTTATACTGTATCTTATATTATTTTAATTTTTGGCACATCTCAGCTGCTTTTCGGCAATAATAATGTAGACGTTACATTTTTCTTGTATATTATAATCTAATATTATATAGGCTCATAATTTCAGCTAAATTCAAATTTCAAGTGAATTGACATTTCTTGCATAAACAGTTTTCAATGCCAAACAATGATAAGAGTTTTTGTGTAATTTTTGCCATTTATTTCTGCAATATTACTATAGTTTCATCGTTCATAAAATCTTAAAACAAATTTCCCTTGACAAACTCCAAAAAGATTTATCAAAATCCGAATAACCGTTTAAGAGAAGTATCAAATTATACACCCGTACAGAAGAATTTTATATGTAAGATATATAAGATATTGTTTAATAGAAAGTTTTTTGTTTTCCTCTTCTTGTGCAACTTTTAATGTCTTTAACTGTAGCTTTCTTGGATGGATGGAGACATCCACATCGTACAAAAGTGGGCAAGTGTCTTGAATTTATGTTTTTGTCGCACGAATACATCTGCCTGCATTTCGTGCAAGCAATATTTTGATGCAGGGATTGTGCACCTTAAACTAAAACTAGCTGTAATTGGAATTCTGTCTTAAGGCAATTAAGGCATCGTGCCTTAAGGCAAATTGCTGGAACTTCCCGTACCAAAAATTATTATTTTTTTAAAAACGATTAACATTTTTGAAGAAAATTTACTTCGAAAAAATAAGATTTTTGACAAACAATTAGACAAAAAATAGCTTTTTTTTGAAAAAAATTTTTTTTTTAAATTTTTTTTTTGTATTTTTTTTTATGAAAAAAAATGTTTTCTTTATTTTGACATATTTGAAAGATCTAAACTTTTTTTCAAAGCAATCGTACTGCTTTAACTGCATAAAGACGAAATATAAAACCGCGTAAGCGCCGCGTCGACGTCTAACGCGTAAACATTGGTACGGAACCCATAGGATGTGAACCAAAATTATACTTATTGTTAAAATCTCTATAAAATATCTGATAATTTGATGTGCATATGTCTAATGATCATTTTTGACCGCCAAATGGCATTTTTTTTACTTTTCTCATCAGATCTCCGAAACCGCTAGACCTGCCTTTATGAAATATGATCGGTTCTTCACCTTGTCAATACAAGTAAAATGTTTTTTGAATTATTAAAATCGGACGCTCCGTTCTCTTAAAAACTGAGTTACCGTTTTCGGCACTTTTTGCCCCGTATCTTCGGAACGGCTAGACCTGACTGCGCCAAAAACTAATCAGCACGTCTCCTTATCAATACGAATCGAATGTTTTTGAACTATTCAAATCGGTTGATCGGTGTTCCCGAAATCGTCGACGAAAATTTGTATCCGCACATACATACACACACGCACACGCACAGACACACACACACACACATCCATTTTTTCTAAGGTATGCCAAAATGTTCAGAAACCTTTGAAACGTCGAGAAATGCAAAAATTTTCATTTTCGATTTTTTTGCGATTACTATAACTTGCCCTACGGGAAGTTAATAATAACAATTTAAGAAAGGTCAACATATTCATACATATTCAAGCATATTTTTTCAAAATTTGTCATTTGATTCGAAATGGCTTTGAACGTCGAGAAAATATGAAATCGATTTTTTTTGAAAAACACAACAACCAGTGTTAGCAATTAAATAAATATCACAGCTATTAGTAAAATAGTGTTTTATTATTAAATTTTCCTACTGTTCC
Organism: Ctenocephalides felis; assembly: GCF_003426905.1. Taxonomy (NCBI): domain Eukaryota; kingdom Metazoa; phylum Arthropoda; class Insecta; order Siphonaptera; family Pulicidae; genus Ctenocephalides; species Ctenocephalides felis. Next base: position 36,145,028 of record NW_020539726.1, on the reverse strand, counting down.
ACCTGAATCTTTGCAGTTAGATTGAGCGTTTCACACATAAAATGTAACCTCCAAATGCCACACATGTTAGAATATTAACTGTATTTTGAGTTCAAGCATGTGTTATCATAATTGATAACATATGATTACATTTGGAGATTACATGTTTTGTGCTCCATCGAATATTTAAGTTTTTTAACAGTTTGTAACATTAAATATTTTACTAATGGTAAGTTTTTTGTTATAGAATTTTCAAAATTTGTTTTTTTAACTTAAGTGATAGTAATCCCAAAAAATCGAAAATGAAAATTTTATATATCTTCACGTTTCAGAGGTTTCTGAACATTTTGGCATACCTTAGAAAAAATTGATGTATGTAGGTGTGTATGTGTATGCGTGTGTGTGTGTGCGGATACAAATTTTCGTCGACGATTTCGGGAACACGGTTCAACCGATTTGAATAATTAAGAAAACATTCCATTCGCATCGATAAGGAGACGTGCCGAATAGTTTTTGGCAAAGGCAGGTCTAGCCGTTCCAAAGATATGGGGCAAGAAGTGCCAAAAACGGTAACTCAATTTTTAAGAGAACGGAGCGTCCGATTTGAATAATTACAAAAAACATTTTACTTGCATTAACAAGATGAAGAACTGATCAAATTTTCATGAAGCAGGTCTAGCGGTTTTGGAGATCTAGTAAAAAAAAGTTAAAAAAACGGCATTTGGCGGTCAAAAATGATCATTGGTCATATGCACATCAAATTATCAGATATGTTATAGAGATTTTAAAAATAAGTATAAATTTTGTTTACATTCCTATGGGTTCCGTACCAATGTTTATCCGTTATACTGCGACCGGGCGCTTATGCGCTTCTATATTTTGTATCTAAAAATAGCTATGAAGCGCTTTGAAAAAAAAAAATCAAAATTTTCAAAAAAATCTAAATATTAAAAAAAAATATTTTTTTTCAAAGAAGTCAATTTTTTCAATAATTTCAAAAATCACATTTTTTCAAAGTTCAAAAAAAGTTTTAGATCATTTTAAAAAAAAATTAATTTTTAGTACTAAACGTTCTAGCAACTTAAGACATGATGCCATGCACTACTAGTAATTGACTTTATTACCACCTTAGCTTAATGTATATGCAATACATATATGATTATGATTAAATTTCAGTTTCGTAAAATAATGACAAATTTTGACGAAACCGATACTTTAATGTATAGATTTGTCATGATCTCAATTCGAACGACACGAAACTAAGAGCAAACCCAGTTAGCTGGTTAAGAAGAAATAGGTACACTTTTTATCATCGGTTTCTTAACTTACTATAAAACAAGAGATCAAATATATTAGACTAATCATTCCAATTATTTACCAATTTTCTCAAAAAAAGTTTTAGCATCTTTTCAATTGTATTTCGACGACCTTTCCGGCGCCGAATTGCCCTCAGGCCGACGGTTGTTAACCGGGGAAAAAGTTACTATACAAAAATAAGAAGAGGTACTTAAGTATTAGAGACTAGAGACTTCCATCCATCCATCTATCCGTTCGTGATATAGAACAACATGCTGTGAGAAAGTTGTCCGTTCGTAGTAATCATTTTTACTTTTTACTTTTTACTTTTTACTCTTTAATCTTTTTTGATACGGTTCGTGCCTTACTTCGGCATAGAGGATAGTGGGGTAAATGGTAATAGATTCTAACAATAAGTTAAAATAGTTCTACTATTAAATGAGACTAATGGGCAGATTATGCCTCATAATAGACGAATGTTATGGCAAGGCATGTTACGCTCCAACTTGTATACATAAACACACATGACTGCAATGTTACGCGCATGTTATGAAACTGAGTCAGACAGACCCTGTTATCTAACATCGTTTTGTGTGGTTTCTAGGTTAGGTTCTCTAATGACAACCTGAGAAATATCCTTGACTGCACAGCAACCACATGGCTTTTGTCGATATTTAGTATGAAAAGTTCTTTTTAATATGGCCTTGCCATAACATTGGTCTGTTGTGCGCCAGAATCGGTTTATAAATTTTGTAAAAAGATATAAGTATTTGATCTTTTTGGCAAAATTAATGATTTACTGACCTGCATTTATTATTTTATGTGAATTTAAAGTTGAAGTTAATGTTTACAAAATAAGAGCAAAATGTAAAATAATATGTTAGAAATATTTTAATAATTTTTTAATTACTGTTTCGTTCCCGTTGTTTCTGATTATCCGGTTTTCCCCTATAATTTATTACTACCATGATGATACATCATATATACTAGACAAGGTACGATGATGATCTCGATATTTAGAGATTATTTTCGAGATTAGAAATTATAGAGAATTATGTTTAATATGATATAATCTGTCGAGATGAAATATTAAACGTAAATTATTTCGAGTCAGATATTTTTTAAATGTGAAATAAATTAATTATTTAATAAAATATTCCTGTAATTATTTATTTATGAAATTTGTAACATATTTGGGTCCCATGTGTTTTTAGAAGAATTGTTTAAAATAAGGCGACTTTCGGCAGAAAGTCACTTCTCTCTGGATTGGAATTAATAAAACGTGTTAAGAAAAATTGCTAAAAGATAGGTTTTTTTAAAAAATTCCTACGCAAAGCAAAAGAATTTACATCTGACACCATTCGCCATAGATGTCTTCTATTTTTTTTCTTGATAACAATATCGATAATATGATATGTCACGTACATGGCGTTAGTTTGTTTTAAAATTTATTTTCTATTGACCGAACAAAGACTATTGTTTTAAAAGTGACACTGGTCATTGTCAATTGTTTTATAGATACAAATAGATTAAGTTTCAAAGATAAAACATTTTTCTGCTACGAGTAGAAACACGGTTTGAGCAAAATGATATTGTATGAAAATTAATTTATATACAAACAATTAACTAGGGTCGGATTTTATTTATTTTGTCTGTCTTTAAAGACTCAGAGCAAATATAATTACACCTAGGTAACTTCCGTAGAGTAAATTATTCGCCACACAATCATAAATTACAAATTTTATTGCATTACAAATTATTGCATATCTTTACGTTTCAAAGGTTTCTGAACATTTTGGCATACCTTAGAAAAAATTGATGTATATGTGTGTGTGTGTATGTGCGTGTGTGTGCGGATGAACCGACTTGAATGGTTTAAAAAACAATCAAGATATAATTTAATCTTGCAACACAAACTAAAATTGTAACACAAACGAGAGGAATCGAAAAAAAAACCAGTGGTGTATGGCATCGTGCCTTAAGGCAAATTGCTGGAACTTTCCGTACCGTATGAAATGTTCGAGGAATATTGAATGTTTTCAAATATATTATTACAAATGCTGTAACTTTCATTATTTTTGCTATCTTATTGTTATATCCGAGCAAATCAAATGTAAATCATAAATCAATTTATCTTCAGAACGATTTGATAAATCATAATTTCTAGTTTCTAATTCTAGTTCAAAATTTCTAGTTTCTAGAAATAGTATTTACGGTTACGGTTCTAAGGTTTAAATGTCGCCAGCGAAAAAGTAAAAAAAAATACCATCATTCAGTCAATGAATGTATGTTAATTTTAATTCATGAAGTTCTTCAAATACAATTACTTGATGAGTGAAATTGTGAAAACAATATTTTTTTAGTAATCCACTGTGTGAACGAATATTATAGAATTTATTAATCAGCAATTACTTTATTGTCTAATGAAGCTTCAAGTCCTAAATGCTTATTACAATGACAAACCAATCATGTCATATTTGAAGTCTGACTTTAATTAGATTATTGTTTTTAAATTTTATAACTATTTTTAATGCTATTATAAATATATATTTTATATTTTATCATTATATAAATGTGTATAGTTGACACTAATAAATGTGTGCATCACGAGTCTTACCATATTACTAATAAACATCATTCAAAATTGTTATATGATGTATTTGTTTTTACTTAAATGCCATCTTGAACAGTAGCAAATAAGTTTTACTCCAATCGTGTGTGAACGCGCATTGTTTTTTTAAGGAGAGCCTTTCAAATTCGACCAATTTTTTACATTTTAAAAACATGCTTCAACAAAAAGTTTTAATTCTTAAAAATTCAGAACAATTTTTTACTGCGTTTCTAGAAATATTATTTACTGTTACGGTTGTAAGATTGCTGGAACTTTCCGTACCGTAATGAAATGTTCGAGGAATATTGAATGTTTTCAAATATATTATTACAAATGCTGTAACTTTCATTATTTTTGCTATCTTATTGTTATATCCGAGCAAATCAAATGTAAATCATAAATCAACTTATCTTCAGAACATTAACAATCGTCATTTCATTTCGAATTCTCGTATAGTCACAGTGCTCTCGTATAGTCACAGTCTAAACGCGTTTGAAAATAATTCTGTGCGATATTTTCACTTATACTGTGCTTAGCTCGGCGGCATTTTCACATTTTTCAATAGTTTTCACAAATTTGGAAAAGTGTATCATTAAATAAACAGTCTAAACGCACTTGGGAAAACATTTGTACCAGAGTGGCGCTTACACTGTTCTTAGTCTGGGTAATTTTTTGAATTCCTCATGATAGCATTGCTATTTGACATTTAGAGGTTAGGTTTCAAAAGTTGATATAGAGTAAAACATCAAAAGTAACTTTTTGACAGCGACTATCAACTGACACAATTAATCGACAAACAAAGAAAACGGTTACATAACTAACATATTTTGGTCTAACAAACCTAAGTCTGGTATTCGGCTAATAATACAAAAATGATGTAATAAAATTTATGCAAAATTGTAGAAAAAAATCCTGAATATCTTCGAAGTAAGTTTCCGTCGAGAAAACAACATATGATCGGTTGTTTTGTCTAAAATAATTTATAAAATATTTATGAGCATGAGGGACACTCGGTTCGAGTCCTGACATTGAGTGAATTGTTATTTGATTTGTTGGATTGAAATTAAGTAGAATTTGAATTGTTCGAGTTTAAAGGTGACTGCAATAGCTCAGTCAGTAACATGCCTGTCTTGCACGCCAGGGGTACTCGGTTCGAGTCCTGACATTGAGTGAATTGTTATTTGATTTGTTGTATTGAAATTAAGTAGAATTTGAATTGTTCGAGTTTAAAGGTGACTGCAATAGCTCAGTCAGTAACATGCCTGTCTTGCACGCCAGGGGTACTCGGTTCGAGTCCTGACATTGAGTGAATTGTCATTTGATTTGTTGGATTGAAATTAAGTAGAGTTTGAATTGTCCGATTTTAAAAGTGACCGCAATAGCTCAGTCGGTAATATGCCTGTCTCGCACGCCGGGGGTACTCGGTTCGAGTCCTGACATTGAGTGAATTGTTATTTGATTGTTAGATTGAAATTAAGTAGTATCTCGTAATTTTATTACCCGGCCGTCGGTCTATTTCATCCAGGTTGGTCAGGTCGTGAGCATTACGGCCGCAACAACAACAACAACTACTACAACAACAACATGAGGAGTCATTACCGTCCCGAAACCCGTGTAATGCGATTCGAATTTCGTAATAATTACTATTTCGACATCTCCTCCGACAGTACAGTCTCTTCTCTCTTGAAAAGCAACCGAAGAGACCAAGAACAAGAAGGGAGTGCACTGACATTGTACACGACGACGACAAAAACAAAAAAAACATTGTTTGTTGTCTCAGAATTGGTAGATTTCCACCTATTGTAATACTAGATTGAATTGTTTTCATCTTGTTTAGTCAAATATAAGTTTGGAATGAAATATTTTAAGTTTGGGTGTTCCTTAAGGTTCGATTCTGAGCTCACTATAAAATTTATACATAAGGAAGCGTCCGCGATCGATTTTTAAGTATATAAAATTGGTGATTGATAAAATTCAAAATTAAACCCTCCCCATCCAACACAAAATATCGAGTGTATTTTTAGTTACGAGAAAAATTGCACAAATTTTTGATTTTTTTTTTTGAAAATGTTTGATTTTTTTTTTTAGAAAATTCAGACAAAAATAAATACACGCGATATTTTACTATACCCCTCTTTGCTCGGCAAAGTTTCGTTTTTTTTCTAAAAATGTCAGAAATTGCTCGTCAGTAGAGTTCTTATTTCTCCTAAAAATGTCAGAATTTGCTCGTCAGTAGAGCTGCTTTTTTCCCCTAAAAATGACAAAATTTGCTCGTCAGTAGAGCCCTCTTTATTTCAAACAAATGTTAGTTTTTGCTCGTCAGTAGAGTTCTTCTAATTCAAAAAAAATATCGGAGTTTTCTCGTCAGTATAGTTCCTTTTTTTTTCTAAAAATATCATAATTTCCTCATCAGTAGAGTTCCTTTTTCTCTAAAAATGTCAGAATTTGCTCGTCAGTAGAGTTCCTTTTTCCCATAAAAATATTAGTTTTTGCTCGTCAGTAGAGTTCGTTTTTTCTAAAAAGGTCAGAATTTGCTCATAGTGTTCTTTTTATTTAAAAAAAATATTAGAATTTGTTCGTAAGTAAAGTTCCTTTTTTCTAAAAATGAGTCGTCAGTAGAGTTCTTTTTAATTGAAGAAATGATAGTTTATGCTCGTCAGAAAAGTTCTCTTCATTTTAAAAAGATGTTAGTTTTTGCTCGTCAGTAGAGTTCCTTTTTCCCCAAAAATGACAGAATTTTCTCGTCAGTAGAGACCTCTTTATCTAAAAATAAAGTTAGTTTTTGCTCGTCAGTAGAGTTCTTTTAATTTAAAAAGAATGTCAAAATTTACACGTCAGTAGAGTTTCTTTTTTCTAAAAATGTCAAAATTTACAAGTCAGTAGAGTTTCTTTTCTCTAAAAATGTTAAAATTTGCTCGTCAGTAGAGTTCTTATTTTAAAAAATACCAAAATTTGCTCGTCAGTACTGTTTCTTTTTCTCCAAAAATTTCAAAATTTGCTTGTCAGTAGAGTTCCTCTTTCCCTAAAAATGTCAAAATTTGCTCGTCAGTAGAGTTCTTTTTATTTAAAAAATGTCAGAATTTGCTCGTCAGTACTGTTTCTTTTTCCCTAAAAATGAAGAAATTCCTCATCAGTAGAGTTCCTCTTTTCCTAAAAATGTCAAAATTTGCTCGTCAGTAGAGTACTTTTCATTTTAAACAGATGTTAGTTTTTGCTCGTCAGTAAATTTCCTTTTCTCTAAAAATGTAAAAAATTGCTAAGAGTTTTAAAATAAAAATTTAAAATTTAAAATTTAAAAAAATCTTGAAAAATCGATCACGTGATGAATGGACCCTCATGACCAAACAACGTTTGCCTGTCCAGTTAGTATATATATAAATTTTATAGTGAGCCTATAATCGAACCTTAAGGAACACTCAAACTTAAAATATTTTATCCTGCACTCATGTTTGATAAACAAGATGAAAACAGTTCAATCTAGTATTACAAAATGTGGAAATCTACAAATTTTGAGACAACGAACAATGTTGCTCGTAGCAATCGAGAGTGTTCGACGGTCCTCGGCAACGCTCGTTCACCAGGTGACGTCACAATTGCCTTATATATTTCGACACTTTTTAGCGCTATAAACATTCATTTTTTTTAATAATTTTTCCTCGACCTCCGGTCTAGGAAATAAGAGACGAGCCCTTTCGTGATCCCACGATCTTTCCATTGGCGATTTGTGGATACAAAATCGAACTCTACTATCTACTATCAATACACCTATGTTAGCTGGCGTGCCAATCTTGATTCGAAATAATAGTAGATAATGGAGCATTTTGCACAACTCTCGAGAATAGAGAAAACCTAACGCAAATAATAGATTACGATTTGCAACATGAGGCAGAGGTTCTTAAAAGATAATAATAAATGAATAAAAAAAGAGTGCGCGTAAGGTTCACACGCGATTTAAGTAAAACTTATTTGCTACTGTACAAGATGGCATTTAAGTAAAAATAAATACATCATATAACAATTTTGAATGATGTTTGTAGTAATATGGTAACACTCGTGATGCACACATTTATTAGTGTCTGTCGACCATTATACACATTTATATAATGATAAATTATAAATTATATATTTATAATAGCATTATAAATATGTATTATATTTAAAAACAATAATGTAATTAAAGTCATACTTCAAATACGACATGATCGGTTTGTCATTGTACTTAGCATTTAGAAATGAACCTTCATTAGAGAAATGAAGTGATTGCTGATAAATAAATTCTGTAATATTCGCTCACACAGTGGATTGTGTTAAACAAATATTGTTTTCGCAACTTCACTCATCATGTAATAATTGTGTTTGAGGAACTTCATGTAATTAAAATTAACATACATTCATTGACTGCTTGTAATTTTTTCACTTTTTTCAAAGAACAAAACTTACCACAAATTCAGGGTAACAAAAAATAGGATTGATTCTAAAATTCACATGTCTTGTATTGAAATTTAACTCAATGAAGATTACGCAATTAATTTTATCAAAATCATTATATAATAAGCCCAGCCTAAGTTGCTCATCAGAAATTTAATACCGCTGTGAATTCTTCAGATTATTAACGAACGATTTATTTTATCAAATTTTATGCAATCGGATAGTTATGTGAACAAGAATATATATTTCATTTATCAATTTCCCGTAGGATAAGTTATTGTAATCGTTCAAAAATCAAAAATGAAAATTTTTATATATCTTTACGTTTCAAAGGTTTCTGAACGCTTTGGCATACCTTAGAAAAAATGGATATGTATGTGTGTGGATACAAATTTTCGTCGGCGTTTACGTGAACACGTACAATCTACAAATAAGGTAAGATATTTTTATTATACGTTTCGACACTCTATGTGAGTCATCATTAATAATGACACATACAGTTGTATTTATTAATGACGCTTCTGTTCTTTATTAAAAAATTCAATAACTGAAAATAAAATAATATAAATAATGTCAAATATTTGCTCTATGTGTGTCATCACTTTGCAGTTCACACCAAGAGAGAATAAAAGATTTTGGTATCTATTTGAGTAACAGTAAAAAATATAAATTAAAAAAAAAAATTATAAATAATGAAAAGTATTTCTACTTATTTATACATTTCGACGCTCTATGTGTGTCATCATTTTGCAGTTTACACTAAAAGAGAATAAAAGATTTAGGTATCGATTTAAATAATAGTGACAATTTTAAAATTAAAAAACAAATCTATAATTAATGAAAAACATTTTTTCTATACGTTTCAACACCTTATGCGTGTCATCATTTTACACTTCATACAGAGAGTAGAACAAGGAGAGGAAATAAAAGATTTTGGTATCGATTTAAATAACAGTGAAAAACGAGAAATTAAATTAACATAATATAAATTATGTCAAAAAAAATTGTATACGTTTCGACCCCTTATGTGTGTCATCATTTTGCAGTTCACTCTAAGTCTTTCACAAAAAAAAATCAAAAATCAAGTCTTTTACAGAAAAAAAACACAATTTTCAAAAAAAATTCAAAATTTCAAAAATATTCATATTTTCCAAAATTTTCATCATCTTTAAAAAAAAGAACTAAATTTTTTAACTGAAAATTTAAAAAAATATCAAAATTTAATAAAATAGGTTTCTTACAAAAATTCGAGGATATTTCAAAATTTACAAAAAAAATCGAATATTTAAATCGAAATACAAAATTTTAAACTTCAATTTAATTTCAAAATTTAAAATTAATTTGTAAATTATTTAAAAAAAATCAAATCTAAAAGAAAAGAACTAACCTATAAAGTGTTAAGAACTATTATGTATTTATTATAATATTTTATGTTTATCACATTTTCATTAAAATATGTTTGTAATTTAATCTCGTATGTTGGTACCATTTATATGAAACTTATAAATCGACCCTTATCCGACAAATAAGGGTCGAATCAGGTAAAAACAGATTATTATTGAGCGGGGGGTTAGTTATGTTTGAACTGCTAACATATACAGATTAAAAATATCAACACCCAATAATGTAAGTTACAATTTAAAATAAAATCAATAAATCTTAAAAAGTGTTTGTTTTTACATATCAAGAAGAGAAGCCATAATTAATATCTCTTCAATTGCTAAAGTTGAAATGAAAAATTTATTCTTACAAAATCGACTAAGTGATTTGGCTAACAATAAGTGTTTTCTGGTGATCTTCCACCTTCCATCGATTCCCTTTAAATCTCGACGAACGTTTTAAACGTCATTTGTTGAACTTTAAAATGCAAATGTAATGCTAAACGAAATCGAGTGTAATAGCCTGCCCGTTGCTTTGTAATAATATATTAACAACATCGTATTCGTACCATTCGCATACTAATGTAATCTCCCACGCTCTCATCCGACGGTCGAAATCGGATTCGGAATCGAACCGGTAAATACGATTTCATACGAAAGTACGAAGTACGAGTACGAATACGACCGTCTTATAGGGGAGACAAGAGCCAAAAAAAAACTAGCTGTAAGTGGAATTCTGTCTTAAGGCAATTAAGACATCGTGCCTTAAGGCAAATTGCTGGAACTTCCCGTACCAAAAATTTTTTTTTTTAAAAACGATTAACATTTTTGAACAGAAGTACAGAAACAAGCTAATCAATCACCCAAATACATTAGCAAACTCATTGATAACAGAGAACTATCGTAGAAGGTTGAAAAGAAAAGCGCCACTGGATTTAAGCAATCAACTCTCCTGAGAAAAAAATGGAAATAACTTAATCATTATTTATAAGAAATTATTTAATAAGTAAATATTGTAAATTTTATATCGAAAAAAACAACTACTGAGTTGTTTTTTCCAACAAGTCAAGGTAGTATACAATGTACCTTTTCGGCGGACTATTGTAAATCCATTAAATTTACTGAATGTCCTATACTGGACAGTTGTAAATAAAAGAGTTAATAAAAAAAAAAAAAAAAAAAAACATTTTTGAAAAAAATTTACTTCAAAAAAATAAGATTTTTGAGAAACTATAAATTGGACCAAAAATTACTTTTTGTTGAAAAAAAACATTTAAAAAAAAAAATTTTTTTTTCTTTATTTTGACATATTTTGGAAGATCTAAACTTTTTTTCAAAGCAATCGTACTGCTTTAACTGCATAAAGACAAATATCAAAGCGCGTAAGCGCCGCGTCGCCATATAACGCGTAAACATTGGTACGGAACCCATAGGACTGTAATCCAAATTCATACTTATTGTTAAAATCTCTATAAAATATCTGATAATTTGATCAGAATAAGTCTTGTGCATAAGTCTAATGATCATTTTTGACTGCCAAGTGGCATTTTTTTTTACTTTTTTCATTAGATCTCCGAAACCGCTAGACCTGCCTTTATGAAAATTTGATCGGTTCTTCACCTTGTTAATACAAGTAAAATGTTTTTTGAACTATACAAATCGGACGCTCCGTTCTCTTAAAAACTGAGTTACCGTTTTCGCCACTTTTTGCCCCGTATTTTCGGAACGGCTAGACCTAACTTCGCCAAAAACTAATCAGCACGTCTCCTTATCAATACGAATCGAATGTTCTTTGAATTATTCAAATCGGTTGATCCGTGTTCCCGAAATCGTCGACGAAAATTTGTATCCGCACATACATACACACACGCACGCACATACATACATACATACACACACACACACATACATTCATTTTTTCTAAGGTATGCCAAAATGTTCAGAAACCTTTGAAACGTAAAGATATATAAAAATTTTCATTTTCGATTTTTTTGCGATTACTATAACTTGCCCTACGGGAAGTTAAAAATTGACTGGTGGTGCATGGCATCGTGCCTTAATGATGTCATCACCACCGATCATCCGATTGTCGGTGTTCCCGAAATCATCGACGAAAATTTGTATCCATACACACAGTTACATTATTTCTAGTCGTGCCTAAAGAAATTTTACTTCAAAACCTACTCTATTTTAAAATTCGAATAACAAACTTTCGATAAACACATAAATCAATGATAAAAGTATCACTGTGGCGAAAATAACTCAGTCAGTAGCGTGCCCGACTCACACGCTAGGGAGACTCGCGTCGAGTCCTGGTACTGAAATAGAATTGTCATTTAATTTGTTGGATTAGAAATAAGTAGAATTATTACTTCAAAATGTACACATTATAACCAAATAGTCAAGACTGTCGATAAACAAATAACTCAATTATAAAAAATGTTGCATTGTCGTCCAATTTTCTCCAAGTCACATAAAGAAGTTTTACTTCAAAACCAACAATTTAAAACTCAATCTACAAGATTTTCAATAAACACCTTACTCAATTACTAAAGATTTTTGTATTGTCCAGTTACTTGCTTGTCGTGGCTGAAGAAGTTTCACTTCAAAATCCTGTTTTTTGTAGTCGTGCGTAAAGAAGTTTTACTTCAAAACCTACATTTTAAAACTCAATAGACAAGATTTTTGATAAGCACATAACTCGATACAAAAAAATGCCAACACTAACTATTATTAACCTAATGTGGCGGGAATAGCTCAGTTAGTAGTGTGACCGACTCATACACCAGCGACAATCGATTCACGATATATAAAAATTTTCATTTTTAATTTTTTTTTTGCGATTACTTTAACTCACTCTACGGGAAATTAATATCAAAGTATCATCGGTAAAAGAACAATATTACACTTGAATTATATAATTCATCTGCCAAACAAGTATTGTTGACTGTATTTTATATTATTTTAATTCCTGGCACATCTCAGCTACTTTTCGGCAATAATATTATAGACATCACTACATTTTTTTTGTATGGTACATTCTAATATCATCTAGGCTCATAATTTCGCATAAATTCAAATTTCAAGTGAATTGACATTTCTAGCAGATGTTTTCAATGTCAAACAATGATAAGTGGTTTTTTTGTAATTTTTGCCATTTATTTCTGCAATCTAACTATATTACTATAAGGCAAGGGCGAGCAACCTTTTTAACCCACGGGCCAATTTGGTTTTCAAAATTTTATGGCGGGCCGCACGTAATTTATATATATACTAGCTGACCCGGTGAACGTTTAACCACAGGAAATATTTTTAGAAAATCATTAGTATTAAAAATGACTAACTAATTCTGAATGCATAAATATGTGGTATATAAATGAAAGGGGCAGCTAACACATATTACATTGATAATTTACCCACTACAGCGCTAAAATACTAACATACATATTTGAATTTAGTTATGCTATGCTTAGCGAAACGAGTGAGGTTTCAATATTTCTGAAAAAAAAATCAGTTTTATCTCAAAAACAGTTTTATCTTCAAATTATAATATTAAATTTCTATTTTTTGCTAGCATTGCTCATTCTGCAAGACATTCAGAAACTATGTACTTCTAATGCACATCGGAAAATATTTGTACAGTAGGATAAGCCTGCAAATCAGTTAGTTTTATGGGAGGTAACCATTTCGTTACCAATATTTAAGAATTGTTTTTAAAATGTTGCAGCGGATAAAGCGAATAAATTTAAGCTTTTTTATAAGCTCAGAAAAATCTTGATCGAATTTCAATTAAAAACGTTCACAAAAAAGGTGATAATAGTTAACTGGTCGATTACCGAGCTATATAAAAAATTATTGGACTACTAAAATGATTATTATAAAATAATGAAAATTTGAAGTTGTATGTAGTTTTCCATTCCGCATTAAGAAAATTAAAATAAAGAACAAAATTAGAAAAACATGTTACGTTCGTACAACCCATGATAAAAATATTTTGCTTTTTCTTTTTAAATAAAACGTTTTCTCATATACTCAAAGGTCTGAACTAAAATTAAGTCAAAAGATTTGTTGACTGAGCGCGGAAATAATGTAATTGCAACAAAATTACAAAATTGCCACAAGAAAAGAATAAAAATACAAAATTGAAATAGTATATATTTTATATAATTACGAGTGACTATTATAAGTGTTTATAAATAGAAATACAAAATAAAAACAAATAATAGTTAAACCGAAAAACTAATTTACTTGAAAACTTTAATAAGAAATTTGGCACTGCTTTCCTATATAAGCTGCTCAATATCATCCGTTTTATTTAAAATTTGTTCTTTAATTTATTTTTTTAATGCGGAAAGTATAGTACGTGGTACTTTTTTTATAAATTTCATGGTTGAAATTTACAAAGGTCCACAAAAAAAAGTTGTCTGGATTGGGTATGTGACATATTTATATGTATTCCGATGTATTTTCAATGTACTTTTACCACTGAATATAAATCTATAGTCAAAATTGGGACACAAAATATGGAAAAACATTTAAAAACTGGCACAATCTTCAATCTAGCATTTTTTCTCAATGAATGAATTATTATCCAACGAATTTTCTTTTGTGGATCTGTGTAATGGTTCGAACACATACGTACTTACAAAAAATAATTTATCATAATTTGATTTGAGTTTTTTTCAAAAGCGAAAATTTTTCAGGGCTGACATGAGATTTATAAAAAATTGCGATGTTTACTGAAAAAATGAATTTTCTAAATCTGTATTATTTTGCATGGTAAATGGCGAAGAAAACATTTAATGAAAACAGCTGTTTTGTTTGCTTTGACCATTTGGAATCGTGACAAATCTCAATTTTTCTAGCAATATTGTTGAACTAATATTTAAATTAACATTTATTTTACCAGGAAATGGTATTTCTGCGAACAACAGTTTTTACCAGTATTTGACTGACAACAAAATTAATCTTTACATCCGTATTTGAAAAAATATCTAGAAAAATAATCTGTTGTTGAGAAATGCTTGGCGGGCCGCAGAAAAACCTCCGGCGGGCCGCATGCGGCCCGCGGGCCGCGGGTTGCTCATCCTTGCTATAAGGGATCGTTCAAGTATTACATAAGCCGATTTATTACGATTATTTAACCCTCCCTCCCCTTTGTCAGCAAAATTAAGCAAATTTCTTACCCAAAATAACCAAAATAAGCAAATCAATAACCCCCCCCCCCCCCCTATAATGCTTACGTAATACTTGAACGGCCCCTAATCACAAAATCCTAAAAAAATCCCGAATAACCGTTTAAGAAAATATAAAATCATACAACCGTACAGAAGAATTTTACATATAAGATATACAATCTTATATATAAAATTCTTTTGTACGGCTCTACGAATGCAAACACCTGCTAATCGGTTATTCTAATTTTGATAAATCTTTTTGGAGTTTGTTAAGGAAAATGTTTGAGATGTCTCGAATCATAAAACTATAGTAATATTGTGGAAATAAATGGACAAAATTGCAAAAAACAACATATCATTGTTTGACATTGAAAACATTCTGACAGATGAGAACTGTCACCTGTCAAAAATTTCAATTTACTTATGAGCCTAGACAATATTAGAATGTAATATATTCATGATTATGAATAAAAAAATGTAATGTTTACATTATTATTGCCGAAAAGCAGCTCAGATGTGCCAAAAATTAAAATAATATAAGATAAAGTAATGGAATTATATAATTCAGTTAGACAGATGTAGAAATATAAATGTACTTAAAATTTTTGACAATATCTGTGTCAATAACCACAATATCATTCGATCAGTTAGTATATTGGAACTAAATAATACATAGCCGATTGGAAAGGAGTTCATAATTTATTTTATCACTTTAAAAATGTATAGTGTTATATGAATCCCCGGTCTCCTCTATCTTAGAGTCTTCGAATATATAAAACCGGTTGAAGTTATTATAAACAAAAAACTATGCCATCATAATTCATTCGTACATCACATATCATTATATATATGAATATTCGGATTTTGTTGACCGTAGATTTCTTATATGTATTTGAATAGAAGAAAAATCTATCATTCAAACAGAGTTATATAGTATTAGGTATGATGTATATTTATTTATATCATAATATATATTTATTCGCAACTTTCCGTAGGGTAAGTTATTGTAATAACCCAAAATAAAATTTCGGAGATACGAAGCTAAATGTGCAAATAATTGCAGTTTTTGAGTGAACTAAGCGTTCGATTTGAATGATCCAAAAAAATTTCAGCTTGTATTGACAAAACAATTGTTTTTGAGGATAAAAAATTATTACATCTTTTTTTTATTTTCCTAAAAATATTCTTGTAATTTTGGATTAAAAGTTCAAAAAATTACCCAGTCTAAGCGCCACTCTGGTACAAATGTTTAGCCAAGTGCGTTTAGACTGTTTATGATACTGGAGCACTTTTCCTATTTTGTGAAACTATTGAAAAATGTGAAAATGCCGCCAAGCTAAGCACAGTATAAGTGAAAATGTCTCACAGAATTATTTGCAAATTTCGTTTAGACTGTGACTATACGGGAGCACTTTTTCAATTTTGTGCAAATTATTAAGGCAACTATTTTTTTGAAATTGAATAAATTGATTTTTGATTTACATTTGATTTACTCACTCAGATGTAACAAGACAGCAAAAATAATGAAAGTTACAGTATTTGTAATTTCTCGAATATTTCATTATGGTACGGAAAGTTCCAGCAATTTGCCTTAAGGCACGATGCCATACACCACTAGTTATATCATAATTTATATTTATTCGCAATTTTCCGTAGGGTAAGTTATTGTAATGGCCCAAAATAATATTTCGGAGATACGAAGCTAAATGTGCAAACTATATAACAGATTTTGAGAGAATTTGGCATCCAATTTGAAAGATTCAACAAACTTTCTGTTTCAAAATTAAATTTTTTCATTAAAAATAATTAAATTATTTATTTTAACAATTATAAGTATTTCACCGTTCATTCTTTATTTTGCAATTATTTCATTGTATTCTATAAATGTTTCCTCATTCATAGCTTTACATTTGTTTTATTGTTTATTCTAAATTTTATAAATGTGTTATGTTTTATATTATTTTTTTCAAATATTTTATTGCTAATTTTGAATTTGAAAAATACTCCATTATCATTCTTAGTTGTATTCAATTGTTTTTCATCATTATTATTCATCAATCGTCACAATTATTCTTACAATTAGTTCTACAATTGTTTCTCCCTTTAAATGATAATTTTCCTTACTAAATAATTACTTACTTTTAACTTCATTATAAATATTAAATTATAATCTTATTTTGAGAATGTTTTATCAAAATAGTATCTAAAGTTTTATAAATGTTAATTTATTCTTTCGGCAGTCGATGGCCCCTAACCAAAAAAGTATCCGCAACCGTTCGCACAGCAACGGTCATCGAAGGAATGCGCAGCCTTCGTCCTTGAATTAAGGAACTCGGGATAAAACAGTGCAGATAAAAGATAGGCCCTTGGGCCAAAAAATATTTACTAATTGATAAAAGATTAAGATAAAGGTCACATCGTTTGAGAAGTCAAATTTTGGTACATATGACGAACGTATACATCTACATATATAAACCTCGTGTCACGATGTAGGTTCTCGATGAACGCCTAAACTACTGAACCGATTTTAAATTTTATCGGCTCATCGTGAGCATTTATATACATCTTAGGTTATAGGAAATTTTGACAAGTAAATTTAAAATAAAAATATAAAATTTTGACCTAATAAACCATAAATCGAGTTATGTATTGTTAAGATGTAACTAATTTATTTTCTCATTGATCAACTTCAAAATTTAAAGTAATCCTAATTACTAATTCATCCTAAATTACATCCTAATTTTTTCTCTGATCGTTACATTTTTTATTAATTATGTAAGAACATAAATTCGTGCAGATATTGGCAGACAAAGTAATTTATCAACACTGGTTTCAATGAATTCATTTCCAAAATAAAAGTACATACATATTTTCAACTTTCCGTAAGATTATTATTATTGATTATTATTAAGTTATAGTAATCGCAAAAAAATCTAAAAGGAAAATTTTTATATATCTTTACATTTCAAAGGTTTCTGAACATTTTGGCATACCTTAGAAAAAATGTGAATTGATGTATGTGTGTGCCTGTGTGGATACAAATTTTCGTCAACAATTTCGTGAACACGGATCAACCAATTTGAATAATTCCAAAAACATTCAATTCGTATTGATAAGAAGACATGCTGATTAGTTTTTGGCAAAGGCAGGTCCAGCCGTTACGGAGATACAAAGCAAAAAAAAAACAAAAATGGTAATTCAGTTTTTGAGAAACAGGAGCGTCCGATTTGAGTAATTTAAAAAACATTTTATTTGTATTGACTAAACGAAGAACTGTTTAAATTTTTGGACAGGCAGGTCTGGCGGTTCCGGAAATTCAAGTAAAAAATGTAAAAAATAGCCATTTGGCGCACAAAAATCATCATTAGACATATACACATCAAATTATCAGATATTTCATAGAGATTTTAATAATGTGTACACATTTTGTGTCAATTTTTCTGGGTTCAGTACCAAGATTTTTTAATTTTAAAATTTACGTATATGATTTAAACAACGATTTGTATGATTGAAAAATTTGTATGATTGAAAAATTAGATCGCGAGACGTTTTTGCAAAAGGCACGCCTAGTCGTTTCGGAGAGGAATGGAGCGCAAAGGGTGTAAAATTTGTCATGCAGTTTTTGAGAAAACGGATCATCCAATTAGATTGATTCAAAAAATCTTTTGCTTGAGTAAACTATGCGCAAAAATGCGTTTACAGAAAATTGAACAAAAAAATTCAAAATTTTCAATAAAAATCAAATTTTCAAGAAATTTTGAAAAATTTTAAAAAAAGAACGATTTCTTACAAATATTTGAGAATATTTCGAAATTTTCAAAAAAATTGAAAAAACGTTTTTTTTGAATTCCAAAAAATTTAAAAGTAAAAAAAAAATTATTTTGAAAAAAATAACATCATCAAAAAAAAAATCTAATTAAAAAAAATACTCTTATAAACATATACAAAGAAGTTTGTAGAATACACTAGAATACTAGAGTATGTATTTATATTAAATAATAATCTATCTAAAATAGGCTAACTACCACATTTTGAGTCTGTATCATTATTATAATATTCTCTACTGAAACAAACGATGCCAAATATTCATCATAACTTTCAAATAATTTAAAAAAAATCATAATATAAATAAACAATTTTGTAATATTTAAAAAAAAATATTATTGCTCTTTTTGATACTGTTCTCTCCAACTTAACTCAAATTTATATAGGCCACTGATTTTGTTTATAAATTTTGCATGTAAGTTTTCAAAGACTTGTTATTTTTGAATTTAATAGATCACGATAGAGTTATGATTTTTTAATCGAGTATGTCTATTATGTGCTATCGAGTAATATATCCAAAATAGCAAGAACGCTCTTCCAGCAAATAAAAAATTCCAGTACATATAAATTTATTTCTCCAGTACAGAAATCTTTGTTTCGATCAACCAATTTTCATCTCCTGGTATAATTTACCAAATCTTTTAATGAAACTTGACCTTCTACATTATCCATTGACTACTAGTGTATTTACTGTAACGGGTTAAGAGGGTGGAAATTTAGGGTTAAAAGTGATTTTTTAATGTACTTATGCATAAGTCCATCATATATAGCTCGCAAACGTCTGTAGCTTTGTCTAAATTAATACAAAAAAAAGTTTGCTCGTTTTTAAAGTTGACAGACTATATCCTTAAACTACATCAAAAATGCATATTAATCCATGATTCTAAAATTGCCAAAACGATCACAAATCAAATTTTTATTTCGTGGCGTAATTTACCGATTCTTCCAATAAAACTTGACCTTCTCCATTACCCATCTGGCTACTGGTATAATAAAATCGGCACTATATATTCACTATTCCATCGTATCGTCGTAATAAAAAGCAGAAGCGGCTTGTAATCCCGTTTTTGCCCCGAGGGCCCATCACAAAGTCAGGAACTGGTAACATTTTAAATGCCCTAATAAAGCACACTTTTCTTGTTCTAAAACCAGTATCACCAGTAGTTGTTCCGGCATGTAATGGATAGTAATGATGGACTATATGGCTTAGGAATAGTTTGACTTGGTTCCATGAAAATGGAAAGAACTACATGCTTCAGTCGAACATTTTTCTTGAAACCTTCTTGAATCTAAAAGGATATCTTGTTTCTGCCAAAAAAGATTTACCATTTTTATGTTTCTTCCACCTTTAAAGTCAATCTGAATCCTTTGACATCAAAATTGATAGATACAGATATTCAAATTACTTTATACAACTAGTAACTTACTACGTTATACAATTAAATTACTACTTACGATCTAGTAAATAGCACAGTTTAATCGCATAGAAGTTCATTGATTTAAGTAAATATTTAATAGAGAATAATAATCCAAATTAGCTTACCATTAAAAAAGGGTGAAATTAAAAAAAATGTGTTTGTGGATATGTGATTGGTGTAAAAAATAGATAAAAACCTTTTCAGATATAAATTATATATCATACTAAAATTTATATTTATATTTAATAACGTCACGAAGGAGAAGTTCATGTTTTCATCAAGAACTCCGACTTGTTAATTTTATGTCGTGTTAAAAAAATTTTTTCGACGATTTTTATGATTTTTTTTCGACTGTAGATACCATAGTCTTGTAGATCATACTAAAATATTACGGCCCTACGACAAGTCTTAAAAGATTTTTTAAATGCCGAGTGAATAGAGATCTGTCGTTATATGCGTACCGATATCAACAAGGAAATCGGCATAGATAAATAAACATTTTTAAAGTTACATCGTAGTACAAATTTTGATTTAATGAAAAATGCCTGAATCAGAAGAATATTTCACCCTGTTCCTTGAAAATAATAAAACAAATTAAACATTTGTGCCGTGTACTAAACGTAAGTTTATTGATTAGAAATTATTTCTATATTATTCGCAGTTTCTATAAATGTTTGAAGTTATTAAAATGAAAAATATTTTTTAGTCAAGACAGATATTACAGCTGTTTAAAGAATGATACTGTATCGCCAGCGAAAAAGTAAAAAAAAATACTAGCAGTCAATGAATGTATGCTAATTTTAGTTACACGAAGTTCTTCAAAGACAATCACAAGATAAGTGAAATTGTGAAAACAATATTAACAAGAATATTAAAGCAACCAAGTTTTATTCGAACATGCCTAAGACACTTTTGAAAGTTTAGAGGAAGCCCTACATGTTTTTCTTTTATGATGAGTATGAAAACTTAGTACATAAGGCATTCCATCTACTCTTTTTACTAAAGCTCTTCTTGAAAGTAATAAAATTAATAAAGAAGGTTAAAGTCAAAATATTATATTATTTATCAGAGGAAAAGCTATATCTGGGGCAGGTAATAATATTTTAATAATATAATATTAATTAGACTAATCAATTTTCGAAATACACTGATAAATGTGTGCACTAATAAACATTATTCAAAAATTGTTATATGATGTATTTATTTTTACTTAAAAGCCATCTTGTACAGTAGCAAATAAGTTTTATTTCAATCGCGTGTGAACCTTACGCGCACTCTTTTTTTCACATTTGTTTAGGTTTTATATTTTAAACGCCTGTAAAACCACAATTACATTTTGACTGCTTTTAGTACCACTTTATATGAAAACTGCTACGTAACATAGCCTTGCCATAACATTGGTCGACAAAATCTAAAGTTTGCTCCCCAGTTTTCTCCGGAAGAGTTCTTTCTTACAGTACCTTATAAAAAAAAAATTCTTTACTATTACTAATTGCAAGATGGTAGTATGAAGAACTTTCCATACTAAATTGGACAAAAGCCATGTGGTTGCTGTGCAGTCAAGCGTATTTCTCAAGTTGTAAGATAGAAAACTTAACGTAGAAACCGCATAAACGTCAAAAAAACGATGTTAGATAACAGGGTGTTTCTGACTCAGCTTCATAACATACGAGTGACGTTGCAGTTTACGTGTAAAACGCCCGAATGCACAGCAAATGCAGGACATTTAGACAGTATGCAGTATGATTTAGTAGCATAATATATGCAAGTTGGAGCATAACACGGCCTTGCCATAACATTTTTCTGTTATGTGGCAGAGTCAGTCCCTATATTTGAATCATCGACGTTGTAAACAAAATATTGGAGTTTAGTGTAACTTAGTCTGGTAGCGTCTTGCTGAACCAAATTTTTTTTCGATGATTTCTTCGGTAGAGTTCTTTTCTTACATAGTACCCAATAAAAAAATCCTTTACCTTCAATGATTTTAGCCGAAGAAGCGATTACCGAGAAGATGGATGCGGTCGCGTCGAGGACTCTGAGTCACTCAGTCAGGTATCGAATTATTTTATCTGTATGTATGTATGTAGTGTTATGTCTCTCTCTATGTATGTATGTATGTATGTATGTATGTATGTATGTATGTATAGTGATGTACAGGTACAAGACACAGGTACAGGTACAGGTACAAAAATACGGTGCTGGACCAGACAAAAAACTGTTATTTTAGAAAACCAGAATTCGGATTGTGGCTGTACGTCATCGTATCAATAAACTTCAAGAGAATTATAATCGAGGATAAAGAAATTTATTGATGTACTGGGGGCTTATGTTATAATATTTTTGTAATAAATATTTTAAAAATATTTATGTTTTTTTATTATTACATTATTTTTGTTTATTATTTTACTACTTTCTTTATTTTTAGCGCAATTTTTTAAGACTATCAATCCGTTCAAGTCTATATCAATTTATTTTCGTCGACCAGGATTCGACTTGAGTACCCCTGGTACAATAATTCCTAAAGAGTTTCATTATAATTGGGATTGTTAATAAGTACTAATGTAAGATTAGTTTGCGTTTTTTTTCAAGTTATACTTATAGTGTGACTTGCTAAAAGGTTGCGTTATTTTTCTAACATATATCATATAGTAATATCGCAAAAAATTTATTATTTAACATTATTCATTTAAATAAAAAATCCGTTGTAATTTTACTATATATAAATATACACCGAGAATGTTTTGTTTATTGAAGTGAAACTTCTAAAGCGACTTCCTACAACTTACGCTACCCTGAGGGAGTATCAATTGGATAAGCGAGAATTGCCTGAAAACTTTTTTTTATAACTAGCTGTAAGTGGAATTCTGTCTTAAGGCAATTAAGGCATCGTGCCTTAAGGCAAATTGCTGGAACTTCCCGTACCAAAAATTATTTTTTTAAAAACGATTAACATTTTTGAAAAAAAATTACTTTGAAAAAAATAAGATTTTTGAGAAACTATAAATTGGCCAAAAAATTACTTTTTTTTGAAAAAAAAATTTTTTTTAAAAAAAATTTTTTTTTAATTTTTTTTTTGTTTTTTTTTTTGAAAAAAAAATTTTTCTTTATTTTAACATATTGTGGAAGATCTGAACTTTTTTCAAAGCAATCGTACTGTTTTAACTGCATAGGGACAAAATATAAAGCGCGTAAGTGCCGCGTCGCTGTCTAACGCATAAGCATTGGTACGGAACCCATAGGAATGTTAACAAAATGTATACTTATTGTTAAAATCTCTATAAAATATCTGATAATTTGATGTGCATATGTCTAATGATCATTTTTGACCGCCAAATGGCTCATTTTTTTACTTTTTCCTCCATATCTCCGAAACCGCTAGACCTACCTTCATGAAAATTTTATCGATTCTTCATCTTGTCAATACAAGTGAAACGTTTTTTGAATTATTCAAATCGGACGCTCCGTTCTCTTAAAAACTGAGTTACCGTTTTCGGCACTTTTTGCCCCGTATCTTCGGAACGGCTAGACCTGCCTTCGCCAAAAACTAATCAGCACGTCTCCTTATCAATACGAATCGAATGTTTTTTGAATTATTCAAATCGGTTGATCCGTGTTCCCGAAATCGTCGACGAAAATTTGTATCCGCACATACATACACACACATACATACATACACACACACATACACACACACATACACACACACATACACCACACACACACACACACACACACACACACATACATCCATTTTTTCTAAGGTATGCCAAAATGTTCAGAAACCTTTGAAACGTAAAGATATATAAAAAATTTCATTTTCGATTTTTTTGCGATTACTATAACTTACCCTACGGGAAGTTAATAATTGAAAATAAAATTTATAGATTGAAAAGGTTCTAAATAGTCTTAAAATGGTTCTGAAAACATTTTAGATAGTCTTAAAATGTCTGATAATGTTCAAGATGGTCCCTAAAAATGTTCAAGATAGTCCCTAGAAAAAGTTCAAGATAGTCCCTAAAAAAGTTCAAGATAGTCCCCTGACAATGTTCTGGATAGTCATAAACATGTTCTAGATAGCCCTAAATATTGTAGATAGTTCTAAAATGTTTTGGATGGCCCTGAAAATGGGCTAGACAGCCCTAAAAATGTTTTAGATAATCTAGAAATGTTCTAGACAGCCCAAAAAATGTTAAAAAGTCTGAAAATGTTATGAAGTTTGAAAGTATTAAAAAGTCAAAATGTTCTGGATAGTCTTAAAATGTTCTAGGTGGTATGAAAGTGTTCTAAATGGTCTAAAAATTTTCTTAGTAGCCTGAAAACGTTATGGACAATACTAGTTCCTAAAAATGTTCTGGATAGTATGAAAATATTCTAGATAGTCTCAAAAAATGTTCTAGATGGCCCTGAAAATGTTCTAGATAGCACTAATACTGTTATACTAAGACCTAAACGTGTTAGATAGAACAAAAAATGTTGAAAAGTCTGAAAGTGATATAAAGTCAAAATGTTCTAGATAGTGTTA
The DNA here is from genome assembly GCF_003426905.1 of Ctenocephalides felis. Lineage (NCBI taxonomy): Eukaryota > Metazoa > Arthropoda > Insecta > Siphonaptera > Pulicidae > Ctenocephalides > Ctenocephalides felis. The sequence goes on along the minus strand of NW_020539726.1, from coordinate 36,120,393 downwards.
AAATGTTCTAGATGGTATAAAAGTACTCTAGATGGTCTGAAAACATTCTAGATAGTCTAAAAACATTCTAGATAGCCCTAGAAACGTTCTAGATAGCCCCAAAATATTCTACGAAGTCTGAAAACGTTCTAGATAGTCCAAAAAAACGTTAAAAAGTCTGAAAGTCTAGTTAGTCCAGAAAATGTTTTAGATAGTCTGAAAACATTCTACATAGCCCTCAAAATGTTCTAGATAGCCCTAAAATATTCTAGAAAGTCTGAAAACGTTCTAGATAGTCCAAAAAAACGTTAGAAAGTCTAAAAATCTAGATGGTCCCTAAAATGTTCTAGATAGCCCTACCAAGTTCTACATAGCCCTAAAAATGTTCTAGTTAGCCCTAAAAATGTTCTAGTTAGCCCTAAAAATGTTCTAGTTAGCCCTAAAAATGTTCTAGATAGTCTGAAAATGTTCCAAATATCTTGAAAAATTTCCATATACGTAGTTAAAATTTTTAACTTAAACAAGTTGTAGATATTCAGCAAATATTCTGGATATTTTAAAAATGCTCTAGATAGTTCCAGAAACGTTCTAGATAGTCTAAAACTTTTGTAGATAGTTTAGAAACCTGAAAATGTTCTGGATAATCTAAAAATGTTATACATGGTCTAAATAGTCTCAAAATGCTTTAGTCTGGAATGCCTGAAAATGTTCTAATTGATATGAAAATAATGTTTTTAGATATTCTATAAATGTTCTAGATATCCTGAAAATATTCGAGATATTCTGAAAATGCTCTAAGTGATCTTTAAATATTTCAGATAATCAGAAAACAATCTAGATAAGTCCCAGAAATATAACAGATAGTTTGAAAACGTTCTACATATTTTAGGAATGCTCTAGATTTTCAAAAAAATTGTTTATATCACTTAAAATGATAATCTGATAATAATAATGAATATTAAAAAACGTTTTAGGTACTCAGAAAGCGTTCTAGATGGTCTGAAAATGGTCTAAATGGTTTGAAAATATTTTAAATAGCCCGATCATCTGATGGAATTGTTCTAGATAGTCTGAAAACGTTCTATTTATTCTACAAATATTCATCCTACAAAAATATCAAGTATAAGTTTAGTGTCATACTGCTTGTTATCGAGCTGGCCAAAAAATCTTTATTTTAAAAATGGACCTTCAATGAACGAACATTGTAATTTACAAATTATGTAAACTATTAATAATACACTAACAATAAGCAAAAACTATTAAGAATACTATTTATAATAGGTGTAAGTGGCATTTTGCCTTAGAACGAAAGAGACTTATAATAACTAAATCTTTACATATTTAAATTTTTAAATTGCGATTTAGATAATTAGATAAAATTAATTCAACTGTTTATCGAAACATTCAGAAAGATTTTCAAAATCAATCAAAAAAACTTATAATAACTAAATTTTCATATTTCAAATTTTTCAAATTCAAATATTTTAACCGTTCAAAATTTTCCCAACATTCGGCAATACCAATCCATAATATTTCCACCCTGGCAACACCAAAATAAAAACAAAAGGCGAACAAATTTTCCTCCATTTAAGTTCGCGTTGAAAAATTTTCATAAAGAATTATTGATTGCAATATTTCATTAATAATATCTTTATTAAAACACTCGAAAAAAGAATTTAAGTGGAAATAGTTAATACACTGTTTTCGTACACTTGAAGTAAGACATTTTGGTAAAGAAATTTGGATAATTCTTCATCCCAAGATGTCTGAGAGAAAGTAAGTAAATAACAATAATAATATATATTTTTTTAACTTATTTAGTAATATTATTATTTATTAACAGAGCTATTAAGTGGTTGGATTGCGAAAGTTCTTCCTCTGATGAAGAAGAAAGACGTATAATAGATAAGAGGCTTCAGAAAATTTTTGACTATGAACCTTCTGAAGATGGAATAATAGCTGGAACTTCTTCACAAGACCCAGGTAAATTAATTAAAATAAATTAAAACAATATTTTTAATAGTATATAACTACACAAAACCATTATTCACTGCACAAAACCTATTTTTTAATATTTAATTCAATTTTAATAAAATAAATCTACACGGTTCAAAATATCAGCAAACTTCACTTCAGTCTTTGCTTCGTTTTGCTCGTCTATCTCTTTCTGTCGTCATATGTTAGAGCGAGAATGATATATAGGGCTTTTGGTAACTGGCAATACTATGATTTGAAATTTGAAATCAATACATTATAGATAACAAAATACATATTAAGTACAAAACTAGTGGTGTATGACATTGTGCCTTAAGGCAAATTGCTGGAACTTCCCGTACCGTAATGAAATATTCGAGATATTTTAAACGTTTTCAAATAGATTATTATAAATACTGTATCTTTAATTATTTGTGGTATCTTGTTACATCCGAATTAACACTGCGAGCAAATCACATGTAAATCATAAGTCAATTTATCATGTTTAATTCAATTTCAAACTAGTGGTGTATGGCATCGTGCCTTGAAGCAAATTGCTGGAACTTCCCGCACCGTAATGAAATATTCGAGAAATTTTAAACGTTTTCAAATATATTATTACAAATACTGTAACTTTCACTATTTTTATTGCTATCTTATTGTTATATCTGAGCAAATCAAACGTAAATCATAAGTAAATCAATTTATCTCCAGAACATTAACAATCGTCATTTCATTTCGAATTCAATTTAAAAAAAAATAGTTGCCTAATTTGCACAAAATTGAAAAATCTGATCCCCCGTATAGTCACAGTCTACTATGCATTTGCAAATAATTCTGTGCGACATTTTCACTTATACAGTGATTAGCTTGGCGGCATTTTCACATTTTTCAATAGTTTTCAGAAAATTGAAAAAGAGCTCCAGTATAGTGCAATATAAACGCTCTTGCGAAAACATTTGTACCAAGTTGTCACTTAGACCGTGTTTAGCCTGGGTAATTTTTAGAATTTTCAATCTAAAAAAAAATACATTTCTATAATTTATTTATCTAGAATTAAAATTAATATCCGAATCAATTTCAATAATCAAAAAAATTTTTTTTTTTTGGAAAATTTAAAACAAATTAAATTTTGAAATAACTAGTAGTGCATGGCATTTTGCTTTGAGGCAAATTGCTGGAACTTCCCGTACTGTTATTTAAAATTTATTAAAGCTCACAAAAAATTAGATATTTTTTGAGAATTTTGAATTTTTTTGAAGATTTATGAAAATTTTCAAAACATTTAAATATTTGAATATTAAGAAATATGGACTTTTTGGAATACTTAGACTTTTATTCAAAAACTTGAAACTTTATTTTAAAAACGTGCAATTTTGTTTAAAAAAAAACTTGGAATTTTTAATTCGAAAACTTGAAACTATTTTCAAAACTTGAAACTATTTTCAAAACTTGAAACTCTATTTTCAAATCTTTAAACTCTATTTTCAAAACTTTAAACTCTATTTTCAAAACTTTAAACTTTATTTTCAAAACTTTAAACTCTATTTTCAAAACTTTAAACTCTATTTTCAAAACTTGAAACTCTATTTTTAAAACTCGAAACTCTATTTTCAAAACTTGAAACTCTATTTTTAAAACTCGAAACTCTATTCTCAAAACTTGAAACTCTATTCTCGAAACTTGAAACTCTATTTTCAAAACTTGAAACTTTATTTTCAAAAACTTGGAAGTTGAAAAATCGAAATTTCATTTGAAAACTTGCAACATTTTTTTGGAAATACTTGCAATACTTTTTTGGGAAGACTCGCATCATTTTACAATGGCTCGATTTTTTAAAAAAAAACATGGAATATAGAACATGGAACATTGTCTTTCCATCAATAGAAGTCGAATGTTTTTCGAATCATTCAAATCGGTTGATTCGTGAGCCCGAAATTTCCGACGAAAAATTAAATCCACATACACACACACATAAACACACATCATTATGAGTATGCTTGAACGACATCAATTGGAAATCTTATTGATCAATTTTTAGTGAAAACAGAATTTTATTTTTTGCAAGAACGTTTTAGCTGAATCTCGATTCTTATTTTATGCAATTTGCTTTAAGCCAAAATTCCACCAACAACTACTATCCGCACCTACAACAATCATTCTCACAATTCAAATCATTCGAATCGGTCGCTCTGTGCACCCAAAATCATCACCAAAAATTGTATCCACATATATACACACACATCAAAAAACATTAATTGGAAATCTCATTCATCAATTGATCTAGTGAAAGAACGAATTTTATTCTTGAAGTTGAATCTCGATTCTTATTGATCACGTTAATTTTGTATACGTATCAAGAATTTTATGCAACTTGCCTTAAGGCAAACTACCACCAACCACTACTTCTCACAATTTCCTCCCTTTCAGTTGCTTTAGCCGCCAGAAGACTCCAACAACGCGCAACCCTCCTCCAACAACGCGCCCTCCAACACCACTCCCCAAGTTTCAGGCAATTCGGCCTGCTCCACGGAGCGATGGCCCGCGTCTCCCGCCTGCTCCAGAAATTCCATCTGCCAATTATCCCGAAAGAGAAGTGCCATCGGGAGTTGCCCTTGATACTGAACCAACGGCCCTTGGACGCCCAGGGAAAGGAAATTCGAACGAAGGTGCAGGTCGTCAACGTGTTTCGATTGGGATTGCCGCAACCGGGCAAAGTTTATAAGTCTGTACAGGAGATGGTGGATGGTGGGGTATATTTTGAACTGGTTTATAAGAATGATGATGTTGGAGGAACTTAAGGGATATTGGTGAATTGGTAAATTGTGTTTGGTATGTTTGGTATGTTTGGTACGTTTGTGGTTTGATGGATTTGTTGCCAATTGTCATTTGCCAGTGAATGTTTTAGATTTTAGAACAAAGTCTTCTGTGATTTTTTTGAATTATAAAATAATTTGATTTAATATAATGTAATTATAATCAAATATTTCTCAGTTTTTTATTTATTTTTCATTATTGTCTGATTTAACCAGAAAATCCGATTTGCTAATTTTGTTTCCTCACAAGTGAATGAGAAAGGGTCTGATCGAGTTTCCATACAGAATTTGCCCCACCCTGGTATTTGAATGATTTTGATGCCATTTTATAGGTATTTTCGAGAAAATTCGACATACCAAATTTCAAATCCGTAGCATTGAAAACATGTAAAAGTGGCCCCCTTTTTCAAAGTCGTTTTTTGACGATCGACAAACCAATAACACCATTCTATTCACATCGGTGTGGACTGTGGACTATATTATCATTATATTATCACAAATATTGTTAAATAATAATTTGTTAGTCTATGAAAAAGTGAAAACAATTTTTTGGCAAAATGCTACAAACGACTAGTAAATTTTGCTTTAGTACTCGACCAGGATTCGATCCGAGTACCCGTATTTTTGCAAGACAAGCCCTACTTCTTGGTCAGGGCTGATAGTTTTGATAATGTAGATTTTTTTTTGTTATTGCATTTTTAGATGTTTTCCAAATATGAGAACGTTTTGTATTCTATTAAAAAATTATATTTTTTTTAAATTATTCTCAACCTATTTTTTCCTAATTATTGAACATTTACATTTTTTGAAAATTATTGAACAATCTGAAAGAAAGTTATTGAAGAGTTACATTTTTTGTAATTTTTTGAACATTTTGAATATGCTTTTTTACTAATTTTTGAAATTCTTTTTTTAAATTATTGAACATTCTGTAAGTGATTTTTTTTCTAATTGGTGAAAATTTAAATTTTTTGGAAATTTTTGAACCTGCTTAACCTGATTTTTTTTCTATTTATTGAGCATTAACATTTTTTGGAAATTATCTGAACATTCTGAACCTGATTTTTTTTCTAATTATTAAAAATATACTTATTTTGGTAATGATTGAACCATCTGAACCCTTTTTTTGAGAATTATTAAAAATTTACATTATTTGAAAATTATAGCATTCTGAAGCAGTTGTTAGAAATTTCGTTTTGTTTTAATTATTAAACCTCCTGAACCTGATTATTTTCTAATTATCAAATTTTAGATTTTTTGTAGATTGGATTTTTTTTTTGAAAACTTGATTTTTTTTTGAAAATTTGGATTTTTTTTTCTGAAAACTTGAATTTTGTAATTTTGAACTCAATTTTTTTGCTAATTATTGGAATTTTATATTTTTTGTTAAATTATTGATCTTCCTAAAACTGATTTTTTGCTGACGTTGATAATTTAGATGTTTTGAAAATTATTGAACATTCTGAACCTTGTTTTATTTCAAATGATTGAAAATTGTCGTTTTTGGACTTAGAAAGTTTTTGCATTTACATTTTTTTGGAAATTATTGAACTCTCTGAACCTGATTTTTTTTCTAAGTATTGAATTTTAGATTTCTTGTAAATTATTGAACATTCTCGATTTTTTCTACTTTTTGAAACTATTTTTTTAAATTATTGAACAATCTAAACCCGATTTTTTTCTAATTGTTAAAAATTTACATTTTTCGTAAATTATTGAACATTCAAAAACTGATTTTTTGCTTATTATTGAAAATGGAAATTTTTTGTAAATTATTGAACATTCTGAAACTGTTTTTTGTCTAAATTCTTGTCAAATCTGAAACCGATTTTTTTTTTATTATTGAAAATTGTCATTTTTTGACAACTTTTGAAATTATTGAATATTCTGAAGCAGTTATTAAAAATTCACATTTTTTTAAATTATTAAACATTCTAAACTTGTTTATTTTTATAATTATTAAAAATTGTCAATATATTTAGATCCATTGAATTTTCCGATCCTATTTATTTCTAATTATTGAATCTTAGATTTTTTGTAAATTATTGAACATACTCAATTTTTTCTATTTATTGAAACTATCTTTTTTAAATCATTCTGACCCTGATATTTTTCTTTTTGTAAAAAAATTAGATTTTTTTAAAATTATTGAACATTCTGAAACCGATTTTTTTCTAACAAATTGTTGAAAATTTACAGTTTTCGTAAATTATTGAAAATAGTGAATTAGATTATATTCTAATTAAGGAATCTACTTTTTTTTAAAATATCGAACAATCTGAACCTAATAGTGAATAAATATTATAATAAATATTTAGTAAATAAATATTATAATACACATTTTTCTCATTATTGAAAATTTACGTTTGTTGGAAAATATTGAGCATTCTGAGTCTGATTTTTTAATTTGAATTCTAGAAGTTTTGATTTAAGATACTGTATTTTAATTATATAATTTTTAGTAATAATTAGGTAACACTATGTTACGGGTTTATCTTCGTATGAATTGATAGTCACAAACTGTCAAAAAGCTATGAAAGTATTTGCTATCAGGCGTTTTACACACTAAACCTAACTTCACGTATGCCTTATCAGAAAGTTGCACTTATTATAAAATTGTTTGGAGTGCGTTTTGGAGGTTAGGTTTTATGTGTAAAACGTCTGATCGCACAGCAAATATGTAGATTATTCACAGTTTGTCACTACCAACTGATATAAATATAGACCCTTAACATAACATTACCATAGCATTTTTATTTTATCGGAGAATTGGTCCCTGATAATTTTTTTTATTATTAAACGCCAATTAACGCACTGTCGAAAAACCTAAACTAGTGTTATTTTACAACACTTTTTGTTAGAAATAATTATTCAAAGTTTATTTTTTAAATGAATAATCCAGTTCAGGATAATATTAATAAATCCAGGTTCCCTCCTGGATTCTTTTTTCGAAAGTTTGGGAAAATGTGAAAAGTGAATTTCAAATATTCGAAAGTGTGTTATAAATTTGGGAAATGGCGCTCGCATTTTTCCGAATTGGTTTTTGAAAGGACAACATTTTCTTTACTGAGTCATAGTTATGGTTTCATGTTTATCGAAAAATAACATTCAAATGGTAAAAACGAAATGTATGTATGTACTTGACTTACCAGAGCATACCATCAGTCGTAGTCGCAGTATATAAATTCACACTACTTATAGTCTGAGTACATTTTTCCTGTATTGCGTAAAAACACATTGGCGTAGTCATCGATATCTGAAAAATAAAAAAATTATATGTAGAAGGTCAGAAGAATTTAATCCTTAAGGCAAGTTTTGTAAAAATAAATACAGATAACTAACCCCTAAATATTTTTTTTATTATCTCTTTTATTTACAACTGTCCAGTAAAGGACATTCAATAAATTCGATGAATTTACAATAGTCAGCCGAAAAGGAACATTGTATACTACAATGGCATGTTGTAAAAAACAACTCAGTAGTTGTTTTTCCATTCGATATAAAATACACAATAATTTATTGTTAACTATTTACTTATTAAATAATTCCTTATCAGTAATGATTAAGTCATTTCCATTTTTTTATCAGGAGAGTTGTTGGCTTAAATCCAGTGGCGCTTTTCTTTTCAATCTTCTTGGATAGTTAAATAATATATTAAAAGTTATTTCCATTTTTTATTTCAAATGTACCATTCTGATAGAATGGTATCAATTAACCCTTTCCACTCGCTAATTCCGACATCTATATGAATGTTGCCGCCAGAGCGGCGGCATCCGAGTGAGAAGGATTAAAACCTTGCACATTTTAATTTTTTAAAATAACAAAGCATTTTATTTTTTTTTTTATTTCCACGTCTGGATTTTTTAAATTCATTGAACATTTTCATTGGGTTTTAATTATTGCTCATTTTGAATTTGCAATTATTGAATACACGGAATATTTTAAAAATGCTACATTTGGATTTTGACTCTGTAAAGATTAGAGATGTGGATTCTATGATATGGTTTCGAAATTTATGGGCATAAAATAGACCAATGTTATGCATCCATATGTTACGCTGCTTGTTTTCATATAAAATGGTACTAAAAATGACAAAATATATGCTATGCAGTCAGGTGTTTCACACTTAAAACCTAACTTTTCGCTCGTGTTATTATGACACGTCGTAAAGGTGCACTTATGGTAAGATTCTTTTTTTGGCGTTTGTGCATTTTTCAGGCAATATTTTATGTGTGTCGCCTGCATGCACACCAACTACATAGCATTCTGACTGTTTTTACTACCACTTTATATAAAAAATGCTGCGTAACATAGCCTTGCCATAACATTGGCCTAGTCTACGACAGATTTGGCCCATTACTGCTGTAGAAAAAAATTAAAGATAAAATGGATGTACAAACCACACAAATGTCATAAAAACGATGTTAGATAACAGGGTATTTCTGACCCAGCTCCATAACATACGAGTGACGTTGCAGTTTATGTGTAAAACGCCTTAATGTACAGCAAATGCATGATATTTTAACAATATTCAATGTGATTCAGTAGCATAATGTATGCAAGTTTTACAGTTACGTGGCAGAATCAGTCCCTATATCTGGTTTATTGACATTGTAAACAAATATTGGTGGAGTTTTGTTTAACTTAGTTTGGTAGCGTCTTGCTGGACCAAAAATTCTTTCCATAATTTATGTAATGAATTAATCGTGTTAAAACAAAATTTGTATTAATCATATATAGAGTCAAGAGTGGTCGAAAGCCATGCGGTTGTGATGCAGTGAGACGTATTTCTAGGGTTATCAGATAAAAAACATAACGCAAAAACCACACAAATGTCAAAAAAGTGATGTTAGATAACAGGGTGTTTCTGACTCAGCTTCATAACATACGAGTGGCGTTGCAATTTATGTGTGAAATACCTGAATGCACAGCAAATGTATGACATTTTTACAGTATGTAAGTTGAAGCTGTATGTTAATACGAATGTTTTCACCAAATTTTGCTAAAGAATGCTATGCTTTTACTTGCATTGATGAAAAGATAATTTTATAAGCTTTCCAATGATATATATATATATATATATATAAATATAAATATATATATAATTTTAGCAGGTTTTCAAACAATTTTATAAGATATTTTCCGAAGTTTAAGAATTTTTGCTCATTTTTTGGGGTTTCGTTAAAATTTTGCTACAAGTTTCATGTTTGGTTAGCTGTTTTGCAATATTATGTAATAGAATGCTATATTTTTGTATATATAGTTTAAATGATAATAGATATATTTAATAGATAGATAGATAATTTTACAAGTTAATTACCCAAGTTTAAAAAAATGTACCAGTAAAGTTTCGGGGTTAAAATTGTTTCCTACAATGTTTCAAGTTTAAGTAAGTTTTTCGCTATATTTTGTAATAGAGTGCTGTACTTTTGTATACATAGATGAAAAGATAATTTAATAAGCTTTCCAATAATATATATGATTTAGCAGGTTTTCAAATAATTATACAAGATATTTGCCAAAGTTTAAGAAATTGTGCCCATTTTTTGGAGATTCGTTAGATTTTTGTATACCGAATTACCGGTAAACCGCCCGATTTTTCGGCGGTATTTTTACCGGTATTTACCTCAAAAATACCGGTATTTTTGGTATTTTTACATTAGCGCTCTTTGATACATATTACACTAAAGTTTAAATTACTCGGAACACATTTATCTTCAAATTCCATAATCGCATAAACAGCTATATCTTCAAGTGATTCTATAGGATAAACAAATGTCAAATATTATCTCAACTCGTCATTAAAATGAATATTTATTGCTTTGCTAAGGGCTTCATATCGTGTTACAATAAATAGAATTGGACTGATAGATAATGATGTTGATTGTTTCATCTTATGTAAAAATGTAACGGTAATATTTGCGCCAAAATATTTTATATCATACATATTACCTCTGCGTAATCTTTTTTTTTTTAACTTTATATATAATAATTATGATAATTACTAAATATTTTTGCTTCTTATTACAATTATAAAACATTATTTTTTGAAAACGTTTTGAAGTTTGAAAATACTATAGAAGCATCACATTGTTTTAAATAACAATACTCAACAATTATAGTAACTTATTATTTATCTCGAAAAAGAATCTGATCTTAAATTAGTGTAGAATTTTTTTTTTTTAATTTTGGAGATTATGCTAAATTAACACATCGGAACAGACAATACAGTTTATTATAATAATGTAATATGATCTTTTTTGAGTTTTTGGTCTTTCTTACTCATAAGTTTGTTTTTGGTGAAAAGTACTCAATGATAGTGATAATGAATTAATAAAATTGCATATACTTTTGTTAAATTATTATTTAAAAAAATAAACTTATTGTTTTATTTTATTGTTTAGTTGAATATAGTTGTAGTTGTATATACATTTTTTATATTTGTACTAGTAACTTTCAATTTTGTTTACGTTTATTTAAGATAATAAAAATACCGATAATTTACCGGTATTCCGGTTTTAAAATGAAAAATTACCGAAATATCGGTATTGAAATTTTCTATCGGTATTGCATTCCCTAGATTTTTGCTACGAGTTTCTTGTTTGCGTTATGATTTTTACGATGTTTTTCCTCGTACGCCCATGGCTTTCGAGTGTATTACAATGTCGGCCGCGGCGATTGTTTTTATTTTCGAGTTTGGGGTCTTTTCTCCCATGACATTTAGTTCGGGCAGTGAATCCACTGACTGTTTCACTTCTATACAATTCTATTCTATTCTATTTTATTCGCACAAACCGTCGGACCGTGACGACCGACGAACAACCGACGACGAACCGACAGACCGAACAACAAGTGCCCCAGTACACCTGTAGAGGGAAAAGAGACCCCATGGAAATGGATCGATGGTAATTAATTATCGATAATTATATATATATATATATATATATATATATAGTAGCTGACCCGGTGAACTTCGTATAACATTGATAATCAATAACAGCATTTGTATCTGAACAACATAAGGAAAAATCTGTAAAAATTTCATTATTACCATGTGGAATATGTTTAACTTTTTTAATTTTTTCATTGTTAATTGGAATGCTGGAATAACTTCTTTCTATGCATAGAATGCCTATGTAATATAACGCAAGTTCGTGCTGCTGATACTTTCCATTCTTCTGTAAACTGTGACATTTGTCAAACCCTAAAAATATAAATGTCATGGACCATATAACTACAAAACTCATTATAGTTTTGTAATGAAAAATTTGTATTGTAAATAGATTGTACTATATATATTTGAAATGATTACTTCCTTATCTAATTAAACAGTACTTATGCAGATGTCACATAACATAATGTGAGCTTTATAAGCAATTTTCAAACAACTTTGTTTCCGAAGATCTTGTACTTGTATGTACACATTATTAAGATTTTTATGAATATGATTTCTAAAATTACTATCTGTGTTATAATCCAATTTTCTTATTCATATCGCTGTCTATTATAACTTGCAATAAGTGATTAAACAGAAATGTCTATGGTGTCCCCTTCGATGAACTTGAGATTTAAATAAAAACCTCATATGAAATCAAAATAGGCATTCTTATTAACATTTAAAAATATATAAATAATTAAATTTTAAAATTAAAAGAATAATACATAATCGGTTTTAACTTGTAAAACCATTTGACATATGATTAGGCGATACATCTGTCATTTGAATAATATTGTGTGGGAAGCCATTGTGAATCAAGTGCTGTTTACCAAAAATTTTCAAATTAAAAATGTAAAGTTTCTACGCGGATTTGAAATAATTTCTCACCTTTTGGACTTTCTCTGGATTGGCACGAATTTTTCAAGACTGGCCAAATCGGTTTAGTCGTTTTCAAGTTTTACCGAATCATTTGATCGAGAGCTCCATTTTTATATATAAGATATATGTATGTATATATATATATATATATATATATATATACTAGATGACCCAACATACGTTGTCCTGTAGCCACGTCTACTATTAAAAAGTTCCAATTTTTATAACATCCTACACTATACCTTTTAATATCCTATTTAATGTCTTGTCTTTGTGATTCATTTATGGTCTTAGCATAACTTATATAAGAAATTCAGACTAAAATAATACAGTATCTGCGTTAAAAGAACAATATCACACTTGATTTTACCACACAACATAAATTGCTTAAATAATTTAGTCTATAATTTTTATAATCTAGTACGACATATTAGTTGCTTACTAATCTTATATCTTATAAGATATATATATATATATATATATATATATATATATATATATCAAAGAATTGTGTTAGTTAGAACACATAACTCACGAACCGCTCAGAAATAATTATAAATGATCAATGATGGTAATGTATTTTTATTTTTTCCAATAAAAAAAACTCCATATTTATTGTCATTATGACGGAACAAAGTTCGCCGGGTCAGCTAGTAATTTAATAAACATTATTGTTTATGTTCAAATCTTAGGTGAATTAATTTGTAAAATCTAGTTCATATGTGCACTATTCAATCTAAGATCAACTTGCTAAATATTTCATATCCAATGACAAACAAATGAATTTTTGACACATGAAACAAAATTCTAAATCATTTTTTTTAATAAGTAGAAATATTTTTCCGTATTGTTAAATAATTTAGTAAAGTAAACTCTTGATAAAAAAATTATTTGTTTTTTTTAGGTGAAATTCAAGTTATTTCATAATCTCAAAGAATCAGAACCAAAAGTATGTCAAAAACATTCATAAAAAATTATTTAATTACTATGACATGACAATTACGTAATAGGTGATCGTTTCAAGAGGGTGAAAATTAAAGGTTGCATACAAAGTGAAGTTAAATATTAAGGAAATATTGTCAAAATGTATTGAATTAAAAAGAATTGTTAAAAAAAAATTACGATGTATTTCTGTCAGCCTTCTAATTTGTCATTTATGTTTAAATCGTAAAGATAATTTTTATTAGAAGTTTGTTTAAAATTAATTTATAAAATTTTTGAATTATATATTCATAGGTTTATTTTCTTATCAATATTTTAAGAACTTTTGATCTGAGAGTAGAGAAAATTAAATTCAACAGAAAACTAATTCAAATAATTTAGTGAAGTAAACCAAAATGCAACGTGCATAAGTTTAAAAGAATAATGTAAATGCAATTTTGGTCTTGTTGCTTTATTTATTACACTGGGTTATATAATTTCATCTGCCAAAATATACTGCTGACTGTATCTTATATTATTTTAATTTCTAGCACATCTCAGCTGCTTTTCGGCAATAACAATGTAGACGTCACATTTTTTTTTGTATATTATATCCTAATATTATCTAGGCTCATAATTTCAGCTAAATTCAAATTTCAAGTGAATTTACATTTCTAGCAGACGACAGTTCAAATGTTTTCGAAAGGGTTTTCTGCTATTTTTACCATTCTGCAATATTACTAAAATTTTATCATTCATTAAATCTTAAAAATTTTCTTTGGCAAACTCTAGAAAGATTTATCAAAATACGAATAACCGTTTAGGAGAAGTATCGAATCATACACACGTACAGAAAAAATTTATATATAAGAACAATTAATTATTAATTTTAATAAATTATCATTTTTTTTAGAAGTACCAAGCTTGTAACTATATATACTGTATGTATGTATGTATATATATATATATATATATATATATATATATATATATATTATATTTCACGCCGGACAGCACGCAATATTCAAACCGACTTGTCTTCGCAAAACAAAGTACGAATTTAAATTAATTTATGTAATGTACGTACAACGATTAGGAGAGAACTGGGTAATTTGTAACACTTTTTAAAGGATAAATCCAATCCTGAAATACAAAAATTTTATAGAGATTTTTTAAAATTATTTTCACGAACCAAAAAGAAATTTTGATATAAAATGTTTATATCTAATATTGAAAAGATTTATTTTGGTTTTCGTTCAAAAATTAAAAATGTAAGATATGCCAAAATTATTAGAAGGTCTTGAATACCTATTATTAAAAAAATGAATAAAATTAAAAGTTTTTTTTATAATATTTGTAAAGTCTATTATATATCTATGTAATCTGTCTATTTAACTATATCTAAAAATCCGTTTTTTCTTCAAATCACAATTAATAAATTACAAAAAAAATATTTTTTTATAAAAAAATTCAATGTGTTATTTTTAAAGTTTGATAACATAAGGTTAAAAAAATATGTAAAAACGTGCATCTTAAAATTACAATTTTTGCGATGATTTTTTTTTGTATAAATTATAATTTGTGTTAAAAATTTCAACATTTCAAAATAAAATTATATATTAAATTTTAATTTAAACATTCAAGCAAAAAAACATTCAAGCGAGAAATAACCATAAATTATCAGAAATCCTAATTTTTTGCGTATGAAAAATTTCTAAAAATTATATGTGTCAACAACTAATTTTTTTTAAATATGAAATATTTTTGTTAAAAAAAATTTGTGGTTTTTGTAATTTTCACACGTTTAAAATAGTAAATACTTGCGTTCACTCAAAATTATCAATTTACAATTACATACATCCTATTCGAATTAAAACATAAATCAATTAAATATATATTACTATAAATTAATACTTGTGTTCACTTAAAATTTTCAATGAACATTTACATACACCACTAGTTCTAATTTGGATTAAAATAGAAAAAATATTACGATGATTATTTACACACAAAATGTTAAACCTAAGTAATAAATATATTATTTCTTATATAATTATGATTGAAATAATAAGCATCCATATGTTTGTATATAAAAGTGTTACTGTATATAGAAGTGCATTTTACCCGGCACTCCCCTATATACACATTAAATTATGTGATATATTGTTGTAATGGTTTTTAATATGCATATAAAGCGGCTTTAAAAATGTAAATGCACAGTAACTAGTTGTATATTCAATTTTGTATATAAAAGATTAATTAAACTAGTTGTAAGTGGTATTTTGACTTGATGCAAGTTGCTTGAACTTCCTGATACGCGTAAATAATCGACTTAAACGGTAAGAATTGAGATTCATATATTTATTTAACGCCCTTGGCAACATTACAATTTAGGTAAAATTTTCAACTGCTTATTGCAAATATAAAAAAACTGGAAATCGTCTCTTGATATTTAAATTAGCCTAGTAATTTATATGCTTTGTTTTTGGATTTATTGTGCAACTTTCATTCATTCATGCAAAAAAGTAAGTTACACCTAGTTATTTAATTAATTGACATCAAGCATAAATTCATCATAATACGGATATCATTTTAATGAAAATACTATTCTTTATTTTGTACTCTATTTTATTTATATTTATGTTATTGATCACTTATGTTACTAGATGTTAAATTATTTAGCAGTTGTAACAGATATAGTAATAAAAAAAAATCCAAAAATTAATTATCAATAGTTCACAATCGTCATCAGTATTTGTTGGCTACGAATATGAAAATTACTTAATATTTCGTTAAATGTTTTGTTTTAAGATTTACTTGTGCCTCTTACAATTAGAACGTAAACTAGCTGTAAGTGGAATTCTGTCTTAAGGCAATTAGGGCATCGTGCCTTAAGGCAAATTGCTGGAACTTCCCGTACCAAAAATTATTATTTTTTTTTTAAAACGATTAACATTTTTGAAAAAAAATTACTTTGAAAAAATAAGATTTTTGAGAAACTATAAATTGGACAAAAAATTAGTTTTATTTTGAAAAAAAAAATTTTTTTTTAAAAAATTTTTTTTTTTAAAAATTTGTTTTTTTGAAAAAATTTTTTTTTCTTTATTTTGACATATTGTGGAAGATCTGAACTTTTTTTTTCAAAGCAATCGTACTGCTTTAACTACATAGGGACAAAATATAAAGCGCGTAAGCGCCGCGTCGCTGTCTAACGCATAAGCATTGGTACGGAACCGATAGGAATGTTAACAAAATGTACTTATTGTTAAAATCTCTATAAATGTCTGATAATTTGATGTGCATATGTCTAATGATCATTTTTGACCGCCAAATGGCTCATTTTTTTACTTTTTCCTCTATATCTCCGAAACCGCTGGACCTACCTGCATGAAAGTTGTATCGATTCTTCATCTTGTCAATACAAATAAAATGTTTTTTGAATTATTAAAATCGGACGCTCCGTTCTCTTAAAAACTGAGTTACCGTTTTCGGAACTTTTTGCCCCGTATCTTCGGAACGGCTTGACCTGCCTTGCCAAAAACTAATCAGCACGTCTCCTTATCAATACGGATCGAATGTTTTTTGAATTATTCAAATCGGTTGATCCGTGTTCCCGAAATCGTCGACGAAAATTTGTATCCGCACATACATACACACACATACATACATACATACACACACACATACACACACACACACACACACACACACATACATCCATTTTTTCTAAGGTATGCCAAAATGTTCAGAAACCTCTGAAACGTAAAGATATATAAAAATTTTCATTTTCGATTTTTTTGCGATTACTATAACTTGCCCTACGGGAAGTTAATAAGTAAATTCTCAGTTATTTACCTTGTCTTGGTGACAAAACATCGTGAACACATTCACTAACACACATAATTTTCATAATAATTTGGAATTTTACACTTTTTACATTTATTTGATCACTTCACAATCACTTTTTAAACTAATAATAATCTGTAAACTATAAACCGAAGACCGATTTAATCGCCCGATAAAAAGGAATTATTTGCACTGGCCGATTACGAAACGACTGACCCCAAAATGCTGATTCAGCCTTTGCTGAATTTTTGGCCCTTAATGTTGTAAACATTGGATTTGCAAAATCAGGTAACCAACTGCAGAATCCACCCAAAATAGCCAACTGTCAAAATCCACTTAGAAAGGTAACAACATACACATCATACTGTTTACTAGCAACAAATAAAACAATAAACTAGTGGTGTATGGCATCGTGCATTAAGGCAAATTGCTGGAACTTCCCGTACCGTAATGAAATGTTCGAGAAATTTTAAACGTTTTCAAATATATTATTACAAATACTGCAACTTTCATTAATTTTGCTATCTTGTTATATCTGAGTAAATCAAATGTAAATCGTAAATCAATTTATTCAATTTTAAAAAAAATAGTTGCCTAATTTGTACAAAATTGAAAAATTGCTCCCGTATAGTCACAGTCTAATTTGCATTTACAAATAATTCTGTGCGACATTTTCACTTGTACTGTGCTTAGCTCGGCGGCATTTTCACATTTTTCAGTAGTTTTCACAAAATTGGAAAATCGCTCCAGTACATAAACAGTCTAAACGCACTTGCGAAAACATTTGTACCATAGTGGCGCTTAGACTGTGCTTAGCCTGGGTAATTTTTTGAATTTTTAATCCAAAATTACAAAAATAATTTATGGAAAATAAAAAAAAGATGTAATAATTTTTATCCTCAAAGGCAACTGTTTTGTCAATACAAGCAGAAAGTTTTTTTAGATCATTCATCAAATCGGACGATTGGTTCATTCAAAAACTGCCATTTTTTGCACATTTAGCTCTGTATCTTCGAAATGGCGGGACCTGCCTTTACCGAAAACTAATCACCTCTTATCCCCGTCATTACGAATTGGATGTTTTTTAGATCATTCAAATCCGATACTCCGTTCTCTCAAAAACTCGATTTGTATTTTTTGCACTCTTTGGACATACAAAACACATCCATATTTTTAGACATGCCCCTTAAAAATGTTCAGAAACCTTCAAAACGTCGAGAAATGCAAGAGTTTTCATTTTCGATTTTCGCCCATTACTATAACTACCCAACAGGAAGTTAATTATAACATAAAAATATTTGGATAAAATCTTCAACATATTCTTATTCAATTGACAAGAGACTTTACTGACGAACAAACTGTGTTTCGACTTGCGACAAAAATGCTATATTAGGAGCATGGATCTCTAAGGATCAGAGACACGGACTCTAAAAAATATAACTCTAATGACTAACAAACTACGTGTCGACTTGCAGAGGATATTGACTAAAAGTCTCAAAAACGACATGTTAAAATTATTTGACGAGTGGCTCTCTAAAGATCAGAAATATGGACCCTAGCGCAAAAAACTTTATTAGCAAATTATATTTCAACTTATGCAAGAAACTTTTGAAATGCTGATTTAGACATATAAACTCTGTGTTTTGGCATAGAATGCTGAAAGAAAACATTGACTGCTAGAAAACAAACTCTACTGACTGGGAAATTAACTTAGTATTTTTTTTCAATAAATTCGTCCCTTTTTCGTTCTACTCTACACTCTGCTGAGTTGCTTTTGCTTTGCTTTGCTTAGTCTTGCTTTGCTATCCATAAATTTCATCGGAAAATTACAATTTGGTTTCGCGCTTCGCTCGACCAGTCCGATATCAACAGTTAGGTTCTCGGATTTAGAGATGACAAAATCTAAATATTGTTAAATAATTTCGATCCATCGAAATAGAGTTAACTGAAAAAAATCGACACCTGCATGAAAAATAGCTATTCATAGTTACTGGAAGTCCTTGAAAGTTGAATTTCCTAAAATTGAATTTCAAAACTTTAGTAAAAGTTGATGATGGGTTTTGACTTACTTTAGTAAAAGTTGATGTAAATGTATATTCTTATGTCTTCATTTCATACTCCGATTTCTGAGGGGTGATCTAGGAACTAAGTACTAATGTGTCATTCTTTCATGTTACCCAATTGGCGTCATTCTCTTCTCTGATGAATGAAAATCATAAAGACTTCCCTTGCCAATTTTCTGGTAGTGTTCCAAGCAACCTCCGATGTAAACCCCTTTTCCACAATAAAATCACGTATAATTCTCCTAACACAATTGGGCTGTGCACTAAAAAGTGGGCACACGAAAAGAGAAGTCCACATTTTCAATGGTTACGAATTTTTCCATTTCCTCAGACGGTCTAAGTTGATTTAATGGCTTTTTTCGAAAATAAACATCAATAATTATTAAAAAATGCTTATTCTGTGTACGTTTCGACACCAAATATGTGTCGTCATCCAGTAATTTAATTTAAACCAGAAAAACAAAATAATTATACTATTTAATTATTAATGTATAACAAGGACAATGTACAGAAGTGATATAATATATATCTTCTATATATATAAAAATAAGTCGGGTTTTCTTTCTTGACGAAATAACTCCAGAACGCACAAGCCGATTTCGACAATTGAAAGGTCTCGGGCTCCGCAAGCTATAGTTTATAGCTAAGAAAATTAGTTGTGCATGGCATCGTGCCTTAATGCAAGCTGCTGGAACTTCACGCACCGTGATTAAAAATTCGAGTAATGACATTAGTGAGAATTATTAGAATTATGTTTGGTTAAGTCAACGAGCAATTCTTGCCGCAAAGAATAATGATGTACGCGCACTGAATTTCACCATTCAATCAAAAATTGCTGGCGATTTGGTGACATACCAATGATTCCGACTGGTCTTCCGTTTGACTTGAAACGATTGCATTTTTCAGTTCGCCTTGCGTTCGCAATAACAAGTCGCTTAGTATTTGCGGGATAAATTTCAAATAGATTATTTAGAAAATCATTGTTTTTCACATGGGCAGTTTTACGTTGCCTGCTCACGAGTTGGAAAACCATCCGCTTTGTTTGTGTTAACGTCGGACCAAAAAACAAAAAATGTGGTTTACCAAAGAGCACTTCAATAAAACGGATAATTTGCGGATTCACTTTCATTCACTTAGAGAAGTTCAACTAAAAAACACTTCATTTTTGTAATCGAAATAAATTCATTACTGTTGTGTAATAAAATCAAAATTTTCCTTTTCAAATATAAAACAAACAAAAAATTTCTTTATTTTTCTCACGAAACCATCTGGTGGCGAAACGGAGTTCGTCGGGTCGCTAGTATATATATATATATATATATATATATATATATTGCAAATAATTATATAAAACCAATATATGTAGTAATAAAAACGGCGTATCGATATTTAGAATCTTTTGACACCTCTAGTCCGTGTCGAGTTCCTTTACGTTTTTTTTATAACTATTTCTTACAATTTCTTTACAATAGTATAGAGATGATGATGATGATGATGATTGTGGAGTTTGTTGGCCATTTTGGTTCGAAATTGCGACGTCATTGAACTTGATCATGTCGAAGTGGAAAAAAAATCGACAGGGCCGAAACATATATAAGTATATATATATAAATATATATATATATATATATATATATATATATATATATATATATATT
This sequence comes from Ctenocephalides felis, assembly GCF_003426905.1. NCBI lineage: Eukaryota > Metazoa > Arthropoda > Insecta > Siphonaptera > Pulicidae > Ctenocephalides > Ctenocephalides felis. Next base: position 36,099,320 of record NW_020539726.1, on the reverse strand, counting down.
TACAGCCCAATCGCCGAAAAAAAAATTAAATAACAAAATTATTTATTCCATTAAACGTTTCGACACTTGATGTGTGTCATCATTCAGTAATCTAAAAAACATATTACATAAATTCAAAGTTGATAATAAATATAAATATATAAATTTCGTTTCTAACTCCTCGCTCCCACTCCATCACTACACTTGCTTTGTAACCTTGATCAGTGTCCACAATGTACCGCTATTAATAACATTAAATATAGGAGGGCAATATGTGCTCCTTCTATTTCTCGTTTGTTAATTAATAGTATATTATTATTTTACACAAATTTAGTGTTCAATCAATTTTGCATAATAATTAATTTTTTCTGTTATATATATATATTTATATTTATCATCGACTTTGTATTTATGTAATATGTTTTTTAGATTACTGAATGATGACACACATCAAGTGTCGAAACGTTTAATGAAATAAATAAGTTTGTTATTCAATCTTTTTTTAATTCGACGGTTGGGCTGCAAAAATATTACAAATATGTATCAACGTCGACAAAACTATCATCATATATATATATATATATATATATATATATATATATATATATATATATATATATATATATTATATATATATATATATATATATAAATAATATAGAGCTCGATTTTGTTTCGATTAAGAATATTTAAAAAGTTTATTGAAATATAATTTATTGGATACATTGACTAGAATATATTTTATAAATGCAAAAATTAGACCTTATTTATGCATATTAATAATTAAATATAATATATTATACATTTATGATTATCTATTCATAATAATATATAAGTAGACCAAAATTACGACTATATGTACAAGGATTAAATTTAAATAGGCATTATTATTCGATAATGATTTAAACTACATAATAATGCAAATTTTATTCCTTTAAAATGTTTTTGTAAGTGTAATAGCAATACTTGGTTACATGTTTTAATGTCGTATATGTCAACTTTTTGGACATAACAATGGGCACTGTAAAATTGTACCTATGACTTGCATTTGTGTAAATAAAATAGACGTGAAGGTAAACTAATGTCATTTTGGCTATTTGGAGGTTAGTTGACCGTACCAAAAATTGAAATAAACGCTTGTGTAATCACCATAGGTGTAGTTTTTTGACAATTTTGAGAGCCAAAATTAAGAAAACGTGTTTTGTTAAAATAAAACAAGTGCTCCGAGAATAGTAAACTTCTACTTACTCTTATTCGTGGCATTTTTTATTTTATTCGAGAACAAGCCCATAAAAAAACATTTGTTATCAAAACATTATTATGTAGTTCAAACCACAAAAATATTTCAACAATACACCGCTACACTTGCAAACATTTATGTCCTTTAAATTCATTCACTACAAATTCTTGCACCCATTTACACCTTTATATAATATTAAAGCTTATTTTTGTTCATTTATATGCAATATTCAATTGACGGTATCAGACTTTCGAAAACATCAATCAAACGATTAAATGATATTAACCCGAAAAACAAAATTTAAAAAATCAGAAAATCAGAAAATCAGAAAATGATTAATGGGCAAATTCTCCGGTAACATAGCAAATAACACAGCGTTGTAAAAATGTCTATCTATTTGTTGTGCGATCAGGCATATTTTACACATAAATTTGTATGTAAAAAATTCGCCAGAAAATGCACTTGTAACGTTCTTTCTAGGTTTGTTTATATGTAAAATGCGCCTGATCGCACGGCAAATAGACATTTTCACAGATTTTAGTACCAAAAAAATCTATGTTAACGCAGAATTGGCTCCTAAAACTAGTTACAGAAATGGATATCATTTTTCTGCACTTAAAATTAAACATATTTATTTCCCAAATTAACAACTAATAAGGAGCATCTCAGATTTACTCGTCGTTTCGATGGTTAAAATATTCCCTTCCTTTAAAATATTATAGGCATAAGAAAAATTTTTTAATTATAAATTAATTAAAACATCGATTATTAACTTTATTAAACCTGAAGTGCTCCTCATGAGATATTTTCCAATGCACATAATTGTTTTGTACTGCTTAAAGACTTACCAGATAATATATTAAAAATATTTATAAATATATTAGATTAATTGTTGAAATATATTATGTACTATTAATATTCATTAAAATTTAACGCTAGCAAATGTATGGTATTATTTTGAGTTAATATTTTGACTTGAATTGAACTTTTTAATTTGTATATGTTGTAAATAAGTACGTTGTAATTATTTCAATCAAATAAAATGCTGAATAACAAACAAAACTATAAAAGAACTGCTAATGTTTTGTATATTTAATTAACTGGGTAATTCTGCCTCACAAAATAGCTGTTGTCCTATCTTATGCTTGTTTATTAGCAGTTAGAATTACGAAAATGTCTATTTGCCGTGCGATCAAGCATATTATACATAAAAACAAGTCCGGGGGCATGTTCGATAACAGAACCTGCGATGATGCATCTTCCTTGCTTGTTTATATGTAAAACACGGGCAAATAAATAGACATTTTTATAATTTTTACTACCAATAAACAAGCATAAGATATCATTGCCATGACAATTGGCAGAATTGCCCCATTCCTTTAGTATTTGTAAGATCAAATATTATTATACCCCTATCTGGACTGTTAGTGGGCCGCAAAGAAAAGTGTCAAAACATGAAAGGAGAGATTGTTATGATATGTTAAAAAGTATCAAACCATGAAAGGAGATTGTGAAATTACCGGGAGAACAAGCGTTGCCGAGAATCGCAGAATACTCTCGATTGCTACGTGCACCGGGCTGAGAGAATTTGTTCCTTAATGAAGATGATTTACAAATGCAAAGCTCCGCAGCTGATATTTTAATGCAGAATTCTCTTTAATTCGAAGACAAAACATTGTTAAATATGCTCTCGGAGGCAATACTAGAATATGCAATACTGTTTTGGAGAAGGTTAAACGAAAACTTAAAGGAAATATACGGCTATGAATTGAAAATTGTAGATTCCGAAAACCCTCTCACAGCATCAGTACTTCTTACTTAATGTGAATGAAACTTATTATTCTGGCCTAAAATTTACTGATGAGCAAAAACATGTTATGATACTTCGACATATGATTTTGATGCATATACACATGTCCGGAGGAAAATGTTCCAGATGATTCATTAGAAGAAATTTTAAATCAATGTGGTCTCCCAATAAATGACAGCAACAATGGTCCTTTTGGAAGTATTAAAAAAGGAATTGCAGAATTTCAAAAGCAAAATTATATAGTTGTGACTGGTCAGAGTGCTGGCAGGAAAATATTTAAAATTAAAAATTTAAAATCATTATTTAAAATATATGAACGAGATAAGCAAGTAGAAGGGGCTGATGGTGGCAGAGATGAACATGAAAAAAAAAGATGAAAATTGATGACAAAAGAGAATATAGATAGTTATTTTGTGACTAAGTTATTTATGAATATAAATAAATAAATGTGAATATCCATATGTATCTTCTTTTATCTCTATCTCCCTCACTCTAATTGTATATATTTAACGCTTTCTCACTCTCTCTCTGTTTATCTACGATCTTTACACGCTTTGCTATAAAAGATTTTATTCGGTTTGCGCCGCATTTCTTTTATGCAAAATCACACAATCTCATTTCGTTATTAATATAAACTCAACAAATTCCGTTTATCGAACTCTAAAAACTTCTTTAGAACACTTGCGATAAAATATTTGTTTATAATCTCCATAAAGATAAAAATCCACTACATAACCTCAAAAAGAAATAAAAGTTTAGAAGGGTTAGAAGAAATGACACTTTAAATTGGAAATACACTTTGGTGTAAAGGATTACTTGGGTGTATTTTTAGAGTACATTTGAAATAAACTTTTGACAAAATAGTGACTAAAAAAACTCTTATTTTCTCTTTTCTCTAACTCCTATTTAAAATCTATCTATCTCGCTCGCTCTACCTATTTTGTCAAGTACTTTCTCTATCTCTATCTCCCTTATTCTGTCTATCTTGCCGCGATCTTCATCTCTCGCTACAGAAAATTTTATTCAGTTTGCGTTGCATTTAGTTTGGTACATAACGATTAAGTAAAGTATGGATGCTTTTGCTTTGATAAAAAAAATTTTTAGAATAAATTTTATGTTGAAATATGAATAGAACGCCCTGAGTGAATTTGTTCCTTCATTTAAATTGAAATATTTGAATTGAGTTGCAATAGAATCTAGTTTTTGTGTATTTTAGTATTGTATATGTCAAGAAAATAGTATAAAGTCTAGTCGAAAGTTATCGTAAAAAAAATTGTTTTTAAATCATAAAGATCAAAGGTATAGAATTGACAGACAAAACTTAAACTTTAAAATGCAACAGTCCTATGAAAAGTAGTAAAATTAATTTTTACAATTAAACCACTGCTCATAGGCCTATAATATTTTCTATCAACTCTAATAAATCTGAAGTAAATTTGTAACTTACAATTATAATTTTATTATGGCTTGCTAATTAAAAATAAGCACTTATCGCTATAATCATAATTTATATATAAAAAATTTATTACATTTATTAAAAATATTCCACCGATTGAATTAAAACATTAGTTGTTAACAATAACAACAATGTTTCAATCATTTCAAAAATCCAGTCTTTGCTGATTTCCAAATATCACATTATACTATTTTTTTTTTAGAAAAACTATTAATGGTAAAAAAAAACGTAAAAACGTAATTAAAAATTCATGGGTCGATTCTGCTGTAAAATAGATTAATGTTATGGCAAGGTTATGTTGCATTCGAGTTTTTATACAGAATGGTACTAAAAACTTTCAAAATGTTATGTATTAGCTGTGCGATCAGACGTTTTACACATAAATTTCAACTTCACTCATATGTTTTATCAAAGATACAGTTATGATAACATTATTTTTTTGACATTTGAGGGTTTTTTAGGTTAAGTTTTCTATCTAAAACGCCTGGCTGCACCGCAACTACATAGGATTTTGACAGTTTTTAGTCTGAGAATGTTCTAAAATGTCGGAGAATGTTCCAAAATGTCTGAGAATGTTCTGAAATGTCGGAGAATGTTCTGAAATATCTAAAAATCTTTGAAATGTTTGGAAATGTTTTAAAATGTCTATAAATGTTTTAAAATGTCTAAGAATGTTCCGCAATGTCTGAGAATGTTTTGAAATGTTTGAGAATGTTTAAAAATGTCTGAGCATGTTTTAAAATGTCTGAGCATGTTTTAAAATGTCTGAGAATGTTCTGAAATGTCTGAGAATGTTCTGAAATGTCTGAGAATGTTTTAAAATGTCTGAGGATATTTTAAAATGTCGGAGAATGTTCTGAAATGTCTCACAAATGTTCTGAAATGTCTGATAAATGTTTTGAAATGTCTGATAAATGTTTTGAAATGTCTGATAAATGTTTTGAAATGTCTCACAAATGTTTTGAAATGTCTCACAAATGTTTTGAAATGTCTCACAAATGTTTTGAAATGTCTCACAAATGTTTTGAAATGTCTGATAAATGGTTTGAAATGTCTCACAAATGTTTTAAAATGTCTGAGAATGTTTTAAAATGTCTGAGAATGTTTTAAAATGTCTGAGAATGTTTTAAAATGTCTGAGAATGTTCCGAAATATCTGAGAATGTTCTAAAATATCGAAGAATGTTTTGAAATGTCGGAGAAGGTTTTAAAATGTCTGAGAATGTTTTGAAGCGTCTGAGAATGTTTCGAAATGTCTGAAAATGTTCACAAATGTATGAGAATGTTTTAAAATATCTGAGGATGTTTTAAAATGTATGAGAATGTTGCGAAATGTCTGAGAATGTTGCGAAATGTCTGAGAATGTTGCGAAATGTCTGAGAATGTTCTGAATTGTCTAAAAATGTTTTAAAATGTCTGAGAATGCTTTGAATTATCTAAATATGTTTTAAAATGTATGAGAATGTTTTAAAATGTCTGAGAATGTTTTAAAATGTCTGAGAATGTTCTGATATGTCTGAAAATGTTCTGAAATGTCTGAAAACGTTCTGAATTGTTTGAAAACAATCACAACTGTCTGAAAACGTTCCAAACTGTCTAAAAATGTTCTGGAGTGTAGGAAAACGTTCCAAACAGCCTGAAAATGTTCACAACTGTCTGAAAATTTTCTGAATTGTAAGAAAACGTTCCAAACAGCCTGAAAATGATCTGAAGTGTCTGAGAATGTTTTAAAATTTCTGGGAATGTTCTGAAATGTCTGATACTTCTACAAAACGTCTGAGAATTTTTTAAAATGTCAGAAAATGTTCACAACTGTCTGAAAAAAATGTTCTGAAATGTAGGAAAGCGTTCCGAACTGCTTGAAAATGTTCTGGAGAAGTGTAAAAAACTGCCTGAAAACGTTATAAACTCCCTGAAAAGGTTCCAAACAGCCTAAAAATGTTCGCAACTGTCTGAAAATGTTCTGAAATGTCTGAAAACCATTACAACTGCCTGAAAATGTTCCAAAATATCTAAACACTTTATGAATGCAGGAAAACGTTCCAAGCAGTCTAAAAACGTTCCAAACTGTCTGAAAACGTTCCAAACTGTCTAAAAACGTTCCAAACGGCCTGAAAATGTTCTGGAATGTATGAAAACATTCTGGAATGGAATTTCGGAGTGTCTGATAATATTTCGGAGTGTTTGAAAATATTTTGGAGTGTCTGGAAATATTTTGGAGTGTCTTAAAACAATTTTGGAGTGTCTGAACATCTTGTTAATTGTAAAAATCTTATGAATGGTAAATTTTAAATTGTATTTTGTGAATCTTAAATATCTTAGAAATTTTAAATATCTTGTATTGTAAATTGTAATGAAATCTTGTAAATTGTATGAAAACTGCCACATTACATAACCCCACCATAACATTAGTCTATTTTACGGCAGAATCAGCCCTTAAATGTGGATAATAAAATTTAATAATATTTTAACATCCGGATCTGCATCTTCAACAAAATATTTGACCGTAGCAAATCTATTTTACATAACCCCACACTTAAAATTCGACATAACAAACATTAACTAAAAATAATAAAACTTAATAAAAACTTAATAAAAATTCCTACTACCTGGCAAAAAACAAAAGATCAATCATTCCCCGAAGTTGTACTTGTTTTTGTACTTTGCAGTCCTTTGTACAAATCCAGCGCCGATTTCCTCAATTTAACAGTAAGGCTCCGGATCTCTTTATCTTCGGCGACGATATTTTTAATAATTTCTCCGGCAAATTTCTGGTGTTTCTGGTCGACCACCCATCTTAAAAATAATTCTCTCCATAGTACTATACTTACTGGTGCCACCGATGGCCAAATTATGTGCGAATTGGGCTCGTAAACCGGGTTCAGATATTTAACTATGATGTCTGGTCTGTTTAAATAAGACCAGAGACTTGTTGTCCTTGTGAATAGCTTGAAGGATTGTCTTTCTTTTTCGCAATCGCCGAGGAAAGTACCTGAAAGGGTAATAGAAATTGGGTAAAGTTGAATACTGATATTGTCTATGTGATTTGTCCACGAAATTAATACTTTTTACGCATTTTTAGTAAACGAGCTTAAAGAAGTTTTACTTCAAAAATTTTAGATTGTAAGTTTTATGGCATGTGGGGTATAGTTTGAAAGGTCTTGACGAGTAGAAAACGATTTTTATGAAAAAAATGATCATATTACGTAATATTTCATTGCGAGAAATATGAGAATGTTAAAGTTTATCGATTTTTTTTTAAGAATGTGCGGTGTTAAATTTTTGTAGTGATTATTGAAATTAACTAGGTCACTTCTCCACAAAATACAGTCTTTCAATAAATTTGTAGTAAACGAGCTTAAAGAAGTTTTACTTCAAAAATTTTAGATTGTATTTTTTTGGCATGCTGGGGATCGTTTGAAAGATCTTTTTGAATAGAAACCAAATACTGAAATTAACTATGTGATTTTTCCACAAAATATACACTTTTAATGAATTTGTAGAAAATGAGCTTACAAAAGTTTTACTTCAAAAAATTTAAATGTCTTTTTTTGGCATGTAGGGTATCGTTTGGAAGGCTTTCTTGAATAGAATCAAAATATTGAAAGTAACAAAGTGGTTTGTTCACAAAATATACACTTTTAATAAAGTTTTAGTAAAGGAGCTTACAGAAGTTTTACTTAAAAAAATTTAAATAATGTTTTTTGGCATGTAGAGTATCGTTTAAAAGATCTCTTTGAATAGAATCCAAATACTAAAATTAGCTATGATGTTTGTCCACAAAATATACACTTTTTACGCATTTTTAGTAAACGAGCTTCAAGAAGTTTTACTTCAAAAATTTCAGATCGTTTCTTTTATCGCTTGCGCGGTATCGTTGAAAAGGTCTCGACGAGTAGAAAACAATTTTCACAGAAAAAAACATTATATTGTGATAAAAACATGATATACATAACCCTATTTTATTGAAAAAAAATGAAAGAAATGAAAAAATTTATTGATTTTTTTTAAATAAGTGAGATATAAGACTTTTATAGCGAATACATAAATTAACTCTGTGATTTGTACACTAAATATTCACTTTTTTACAAATGTATAGAAAACGAGCTTAAAGAAGTTTCACTTCAAAATTTTCAGATTGTAAGTTTTATAGCATGTGGGGTATCGTTTGAAAGGTCTCGACGAGTAGAAAACGATTTTCGCTAAAAAAAACTTATTGTATAAAAAAAGTTATGATATTAAAATTTATTGATTGATGTTAAAATTATATTGTAATAAAAACATATACATAACCATTCTATTTTATTGAAAAATATATTAGATTATTAAAATTTATGGATTTTTTTTAATATGTGAGGTGTAAATAGCAAATACTACAACGAATTGCACACTTTTACGCATTTTTATTAAATGAGCTTAAAGAAGTTTTACTTCAAAAACTTCAGATCGTTTCTTTTATCGCTTGTGGGGTATCGTTTGAAAGGTCTCGACGAGTAGAAAACGATTTTCAAAAAAAAACATTATAATAAAAAGTTAAAATGTTAAAATTTATCGTTATTTTTTAAAATAAGGTGTAAAACTTTTGAGAAAACAACAAAAGAACAATTATCTATATATACACACATACACACATACTTTTTCTAAATTTGGTCTCATCCGATTCAAAATAACTCGATAAAAATATTATTTATTATCACTTACCATACTGGCTAAAATAACTCTGCTCAAACAGCTCAATCAAGTAATCGATTGTAAATTCAAAGCTCAAACTGAACTGTTTGTGTATTTGGTGAACACAATCTAAAAACAGCAAAAACGTGGCATTGTTTTGTTTATTTCTACCCATCTTGACTGTTACTGTAACAAGAAAACCTGTGCCTGGTTGTAAAAGGGTAACCGGCTTGAACCCATTCTCTTTCTATGAGAGCTTGGAGACTAAAAAAGAAAAATAAACAATTTATTAACTTTTTTTTTATTTTATATATATATTTATTTTATTTTTTACTAGATGACCCGACAGACGTTGTTCTGTGCCCAAGTCTACAATTTTTTAATATAATATACTTAAATAATATTTACCGTTTACCTAAAAATAATAAATGTTTCACTCTTCACGCCAAAATGCATATACATTTATAATATGAGCGATTTTAAATGTAGAACTGCTTTAAACAATGACATGTCGTTTTTTGCAATTTTTTCCATTTCCCACATACCAGTACTTTATAATCACATATATCTTAGAAAATTTCCTTAACAAACTTCAGAAAGATTTATCAAAATCCGAATAATCGTTTAGGAGGAGTACTTTATATAATAGCAATAAAGCTCAAATTGATTCTACGTTTTAGTTAAAAAACGTTTGTATGTGAAAGAGAAAAGGGTTGTTTCTAGGGTTTTCCCGGCAATTATTTCTTTTTGGGCGCCGTAAGAGCCATCCTTGGACTTCAACAAACATTTTAAAAAAAGAATTGGCCAAATCGGTCCAGGCGTTGTTGAGTTATGCGCTTATCAACACTTTTCGCGATACATTTTTATATATAAGATTAACTTTTTTTATATTAATCTTTTTTTATTTTCCATTAAATATTTTTTTAATTTTGGATTAAAAATTCAAAAAATGGCCCAGGCTAAGCACAGTCAAAGCGCCACTCTGGTACAAAAGTTTTCGCAAGTGCGTTTAGACTGTTTACGTACTGGAGCGATTTTCCAATTTTGTGAGAAAACTATTGAAAAATGTGAAAATGACGCCAAGCCAAGCACAGTATAAGTGAAAATGTCGCACAGAATTATTTGCAAATTGATTTATACATCATTATACATAAAACTAGTGTTTGTGGTTTGTATGCAAATTGGATATATAAATGTATATATTGATTTATACATCATTATATATGGTCTAGTGTTTGTGGTTTGTATGTAAATCTAATATATAAATGTATAGATTAATTTATACATCATTATATATGGTAAGTCTATGTAGTTTGTATGTAAATCTCATATATAAATGTATATATTGATTTATACACATTTATATATGGCCTAGTCTATGTGGTTTGTATGCAAGAGTCATATATAAATATATATATTGATTTTATACATCATTATATATGGCCTAGTCTACGTGGTTTGTATGTAAATCTCATATATAAATGTATATATTGATTTATACATCATTATATATGGCCTAGTGTTTGGGGTTTGTATGGAAATCTCATATATAAATGTATATATTGATTTATACACATTTATATATGGCCTAGTCTATGTGGTTTGTATGTAAATTTCATATATAAATGTATATATTGATTTATACATCATTATATATGGCCTAGTGTATGTGGTTTGTATGTAAATTTCATATATAAATGTATATATTGATTTATACACATTTATATATGGTAAGTCTACGTGGTTTGTATCTAAATCTCATATATAAATGTTTATATTATATTATATATGGCCTAATGTTTGGGGTTTGTATGTAAATCTTATATATAAATGTATATATCGATTTATACATCATTATATACGGTCTAGTGTTCGTGGTTTGTATGTAAATCTCATATATAAATGTATATATTGATTTATACATCATTATATACAGTCTAGTGTTCGTGGTTTGTATGGAAATGTCATATATAAATGTATATATTGATTTATACACATTTATATATGGCCTAGTCTATGTGGTTTGTATCCAAATCTCATATATAAATGTTTATATTATATTATATATGGCCTAATGTTTGGGGTTTGTATGTAAATCTTATATATAAATGTATATATTGATTTATACATCATTATATATGGCCTAGTCTATGTGGTTTGTATGGAAATGTCATATATAAATGTATATATTGATTTATACACCATTATATATGGCGTAGTGTTTGGGGATTGTATGTAAATCTCATATATAAATGTATATATCGATATATACATCATTATACATAGTCTAGTCTATGTGGTTTGTATGTAAATCTCATATATAAATGTATATATTACATATATATATATATATATTTTAGTGATTGCTTTTGAGGATAAAAATTTATTACACCTTTTTTATTTTCCATAAAATATTTTTGTAATTTTGGATTGAAAATTCAAATTAATTCAAAAAATTACCCAGGCTAAGAGCAGTCTAAGCGCCACTCTGGTGCAAATGTTCACCCAAGTGCGTTTAGACTGTTTATGTTTTTTCCAATTTGGTGAGAAAACTATTGAAAAATGTGAAAATGCCGCCAAGCTAAGCACAGTATAAGTGAAAATGTCGCACGGAATTATTTGCAAATGCGTTTAGACTGTGACTATACGGGAGTACTTTTTGCAATTTTGTGTAAATTAGGCAAATATTTTTTTTTTAAATTGAATTCGAAATGAAATGACGATTGTTAATGTTCTGGAAATAAATTGATGCAAATGATTTACATTTGATTTGCTCAGATATATAGTAACAAGATAGCAAAAATAATGAAGTTACAGTATTTGTGTAATAATATATTTGAAATTTGTAATAATATATTTCATTACGGTGCGGGAAGTTCAAGCAATTTGCCTTAAGGCACGATGCCATACACCACTAGTTTAATTATGATTTTATGACAATCATTGTCTACTTACCCCCTGACGGTTCGACAATCAGGATTCAAAATGATTTGTGTTAAACTAGTGACCAGTAATGTGGAGTCCATCCCTTTGGTGCCGTGTACCAGGACCGGACAACCTTCTAATTCCAAACATTGGGCTACTAAACACGACACAGATAATGTGCTAAGGACATGTCCTAACCAGCCTGAGGATTCTAATCGGGATATCCATTTATCGGAACTGCATCCGGTGTCATTACAAGCTAAAAATATAACAAATATTTTATGTTATTGAACGAGTAACAAACATAGATTTAGAACACGAGGTACGTCTTAAACGTAGAATTATAAAAGGAACTCTACTAACGAGTAAATTATAATTGGATTTGAAAATTGAAAAAGGGGCTCTACTGACAAGCAAATAAGAATTTGGTTTGGGAAAAGGGACTCTACTGACAAGCAAATTAAAATTTGAATTTGGGAAAAGAGACTCTACTGACGAGCAAAATAAAAATTAATTAACTTCCCGTAGGGTAAGTTATAGTAATCGCAAAAAAATCGAAAATGAAAATTTTTATAAATCTTTACGTTTCAGAAGTTTCTGAATATTTTGGCATACCATAGAAAAAATGGATGTATGTGTGTGTGTGCGGATACAAATTTTCGTCGACGATTTCAGGAACACGGATGAAGCAATTTGGATAATTCAAAAAACATTCGATTCATATTGATAAGGAGACGTGCTAATTAGTTTTTGCCGGAGGCAGGTCTAGCAGTTCCGAAGATATGGGGCAAAAAGTGCCAAAAACGGTACCTCGACTTGAATTTGAATTATTCAAATTTGAATAATTCAAAAAACATTTTACTTGTATTGACAAGATAAAGAATTTATAAAATTTTCATAAAGGTAGGTCTAGCGGATTCGGAGATATGGAGGAAAAAGTAAAACAATAAGCCATTTGGCGGTCAAAAATGATCATTAGACATATGCACATCAAATTATCAGATATTTTATAGAGATTTTAACAATAAGTATGAATTTTGTTTATATTCCTATGGGTTCCGTACCAATGTTTATCCGTTAGACAGCGACGCGGCGCTTACGCGCTTTATATTTTGTCTCTATGCAGTTAAAGCAGTACGATTGCTTTGAAAAAAAGTTCAGATCTTCCAAAATATGTGAAAATAAAGAAAACATTTAAAAAAAAAAAATTTTTTTTTTTTAAATATTTTTTTCAAAAAAAGTAATTTTTTGTCCAATTTATAGTTTCTCAAAAATCTTATTTTTTCGAAGTAAAATTTTTTCAAAAATGTTAATCGTTTTTAAAAAAAATTATAATATTTGGTACGGGAAGTTCCAGCAATTTGCCTTAAGACACGATGCCTTAATTGCCTTAAGACAGAATTCCACTTACAGCTAGTTTTATAAAAGGACTCTACTGATGAGCAAACTATAATTGGATTTGGAAAAAAGAACTCTACTGACGAGCATGGATTCGAGAAAAGAAACTCTACTGACTAGCAAGTTAGAACTGCATTTGAAAAAAGGAACTCTATACAAAAATATAGAAAACAAAATTATTTAGGATTTTAGACATAATTTATTTTTAGAAGGCTATGTTAGGACAGTCTATGATATGCCAGGAAGTTCCATGATATTCTAGAACAGTTTATGACTAATATTTAAATAATATTAAAATTTAACTTATGACGATTATTTAAATAATAAATTAACAAAATTATATCCAATTTAATTAATTCATTATCACTATCGAGTATATTGAGTACTTTTCACCAAAAACAAACTTATGAGTAAGAAAGACCAAAAACTCATAAAAGATCATATTGCATTATTATAATAAACTTTCTCAAATATTTAAAAATTAAATATCTCAAATATTTAAAAAAAATAATTTTTCTACACTAATTTGAGATCGGATACTTTGTTGAGATAAATAATAAGTTACTATAATTGTTGAGTATTGTTATTTAAAACTATGTGATGCTTCTATAGTATTTTCAAACTTCTAAACGTTTTCGAAAAATAATATTTTATAATTGTAATAGGAAGCAAAAATATTTAGTAATTATCATAATTATTATGTATAAAGTTAGAAAAAATAACAATTACGCAGGGGTAGTCTGTATGATATAAAATATTTTGGCGCAAATGTCACTTAAAAAACTGTCACATTTTTACATAAGATGAAACAAACATCATTATCTATCAGTCCAATTCTATTTATTGTAACACGATATGAAGCCCGTTGGACAAATTGAAAACTGTCCCGACAACTTACAAAACCTTTAACATTTTTCGCAATACCACATTATACATTAATCTGTAACAATCATCTTACCTTCAACTAACTTAGTAAGAGACTCCAGCAACCCATGAGAAACTTTATCCAAAGGCCTATGTAGTTTCTTCCATTGCGTATAATGCTGATCGGGTTCACTGCCTCCGCCTTTGCTTTTGCAATGGCTCAAAAGATTCGTAGATCTCGTATCGATTATGTATCCTCTTTTATCAAAAAACAGAATCGAATTTAGAATTAATTCGTCTTGTCTACATCTTCTTAGGTTTGAACCCACTAGTGGTTGGGAACTTCTAAGTAACACAGCCTGGGGGAAAAAGATACATACATACATACATACATATATATATATATATATATATATATATATATTATATATATATATATATGATATGAATATTATCTTACCCCATTTTCATGTTTATAACTAAAAACAGGAAACCGTCCACCGTCTCTGAACAAAGCAGACGCAATCAGGACTTCATCACTAACTCGTCTAGGTACAACAACTATCGATCCATAAGTTGGACAAATTGAAAAATCTTTATTTACAAAACTCAGTCGCCAATCGTCACTCGACAGCACTTTTGCATATTCAGTTTCAGGCCTAAAAAAAAATAAAAACAAATAATTAAAACTCATACAATTAAATTTACCTTACTATAGATGTTTACCTAAAAAGTGTGTACCCGTCTTCTAATATATTATACATAGGGCGATAAAAAAATGGATAAGACTGCGGGATGTCATCTAAAAAATGTATTTTGTCTATAGTAGTATATATAGCGTTGAATTCAGGCGTTGTGGCTATTTCGAGTTGTATTATTCTAAAGTCTTTGCACTTGATAATTATGGTTCCGCCTCTGTGTACGTTGTTCACCATGTTCAGTTTCTTGTCCACATGGTCGATGCATTTATGAAGAATCTGGAAGGAAGGATATGGATTATATAAAATTTTGTAGTGTTTAATAAAGTTGCCTTAAAAGTTAGATGATAACATGGAGGTTTGCTTGAAAATTTTGTATGTTGTCTAAAAATGTTGTGTGTCTTTATATAAGAAATTTTGTTGTCTGAAAATCTTGTCCAAAATCTAGTTGTCTGAATAATCTTGTCCGAAAATCTAGTTGTCTGAATAATCTAGTCTGAAAATCTTTTGTTGTCTGAAAGTCTTGTCTGTAAATCTTGCCTAAAAATCTTGTCCGAAAATCTAGTCTAAAAATCTAGTCTGAAATTCCTGTCTGAAAATCTTGTCTGAAAATCTTGCCTGAAAATCTAGTATAAAAATGTTGCCTGAAAATGTTGCCTGAAAATTTTGTCCGCACGTTGACTAGGTATTTCGTCCGCTCGTTGTCTAAAAATCTTGTTCGTTCGTTGTCCAAAAAAAATTTTGCCTGTTTGTTTCCTAAAAACATCTTGCCCGTTCGTTGTCCAAAAAAAATCTTGTTCGTTTATCGTCCGAAAATCTTGTCTGTTTGTTGTGTGAAAATCTTGTACGTTTGTTATCCAAAAAATCTTGTTTGTTGTATAAAAATCTATTTCATTTGTTTAAAATTTTTATTTGTTTGCTGTCTAAAAAAAAAACCTTGTCCGTTCGTTGTCCAAAAATCTTGTTTGCTTCTTGTCCGAAAATCTTGTTCATTTGTTGTCCAAAAAATCCTGTTCGTTCCTTGTCCAAAAATCTTGTTTATTTGTTATCCAAAAATCTTGCCCGTTTGCTGTCTGAAAATCTCGTCCGCTCGTTGTCTAAAAATCTATTTGTTTGTTATCCAAAAACCTTTTTCGTTTCTTGTCTGATAACGTTCTGAAATGTCTGAAAAAACTCCGAAATGTCTGAAAACGTTCTGAAATGTCCGAAAACATCCTGGAATGTCCGAAAACATCCTGGAATGTCCGAAAACATCCTGGAATGTCCGAAAACATCCTGGAATGTCCGAAAACATCCTGGAATGTCCGAAAACATCCTGGAATGTCCGAAAACATCCTGGAATGTCCGAAAACATCCTGGAATGTCCGAAAACATCCTGGAATGTCCGAAAACATCCTGGAATGTCCGAAAACATCCTGGAATGTCCGAAAACATCCTGGAATGTCCGAAAACATCCTGGAATGTCCGAAAACATCCTGGAATGTCCGAAAACATCCTGGATGTCGAAAACATCCTGGAATGTCCGAAAACATCCTCGGATGTCCGAAAACATCCTGGGAATGTCCGAAAACATCCTGGAATGTCCGAAAACTATGGAATGTCCGAAAACATCCTGGAATGTCCGAAAACATCCTGGAATGTCCGAAAACATCCTGGAATGTCCGAAAACATCCTGGAATGTCCGAAAACATCCTGGAATGTCCGAAAACATCCTGGAATGTTTGAAAAAAATATTTTGAATCGTCTGAAAAAGTTCTGTAATGCCTAAAAAAGTTCCGAGAAGTCTAAAAACGTTCCGAGAAGTCTAAAAACGTTCCGAGAAGTCTAAAAACGTTCCGAAAAGTCTAAAAACGTTCCGAAAAGTCTAAAAAGGTTCCGAAAAGTCTAAAAACGTTCCGAAGAGTCTAAAAACGTTCCGAAGAGTCTAAAAACGTTCCGAGAAGTCTAAAAACGTTCCGAAAAGTCTAAAAACGTTCCGAAAAGTCAAAAAGGTTCCGAAAAGTCTAAAAAACGTTCCGAAGAGTCTAAAAACGTTCCGAAAAGTCTAAAAACGTTCCGAAAGTCTAAAAACGTTCGAAAAGTCTAAAAACGTTCCGAGAAGTCTAAAAACGTTCCGAAAAGTCTAAAAACGTTCCGAAAAGTCTAAAAAACGTTCCGAAAAGTCTAAAAAAACGTTCCGAAAAGTCTAAAAAACGTTCCGAAAAGTCTAAAAAGGTTCCGAAAAGTCTAAAAAACGTTCCGAAGAGTCTAAAAACGTTCCGAAAAGTCTAAAAACGTTCCGAAAAGTCTAAAAACGTTCCGAAAAGTCTAAAAACGTTCCGAAAAGTCTAAAAACGTTCCGAAAAGTCTAAAAACGTTCCGAAAAGTCTAAAAACGTTCCGAAAAGTCTAAAAACGTTCCGAAAAGTCTAAAAACGTTCCGAAAAGTCTAAAAACGTTCCGAAAAGTCTAAAAACGTTCCGAAAAGTCTAAAAACGTTCCGAAAAGTCTAAAAACATTCCGAAAAGTCTAAAAACTTTCCGAAAAGGCTCAAAACGTTCCGAAAAGACTCAAAACGTTCCGAAAAGACTCAAAACGTTCCGAAAAGACTCAAAACGTTCCGAAAAGACTCAAAACGTTCCGAAAAGACTCAAAACGTTCCGAAAAGACTCAAAACGTTCCGAAAAGACTCAAAACGTTCCGAAAAGACTCAAAACGTTCCGAAAAGACTCAAAACGTTCCGAAAAGACTCAAAACGATCTGAAAAGTCAAAAAACGTTTCGAAAAGTCTGAAAACGTTCCGAAAAGTCTGAAAAAATATTTTGGATTGTATGAAAATGCTCTGGAACGTCTAAAAACGTTCTGGATTTTCTGAAAACGTACTGTAAAGTCTGGAAAAATATTTTGGAGTGTATGAAAACGTTCTGGAATGTCTAAAAATGTTCAGAAAAGTCTGAAAAAAAATATTTTGGAATATCTGAAAACCTTCTGCAATGTCTGAAAACGTTCTGCAATATCTGAAAAAGTTCTGAAAAGTCTGAAAAAAATATTTTGGAGTGTATGAAAACGTTCTGAATGTTCTTCAACGTCTGAAAATATTTTGGAGTGTATGAAAATATTTTGAAATGTCTGAAAATGTTTTAAATTGTCTGAAAATGTTCTGAAATGCCTGAAAATTTTATAAATAGCTTAGAAATTTTATAAGTAGCCCAAAAATCTTATAGATAGTCCAAAAATGTTGCAAGCAGTCTAAAAATATTGTCGATTGTCCAAAAACATTGTCAAATGTCTAAATATTTGGTCAATTGTCCAAAAATATTGTCGAATGTCTAAAAATGTTGTCGATCGACCAAAAATATTGTCGAATGCCTAAAAATGTTGTCGATTGTCCAAAAATATTGTCGATTGTATGAAGATGTCATCTGAACATATTGTAAATTGTCTGTACATGTTATCGATTGTCTAAAAATGTTGTAAGTAGTCTATATATTGTCAACAGTCTAAAAACATTGTAAGCAGCCAAATAATTTTGTTGACGAAATGTATGAAAATGTTGTAAATTCTCTGAACATTTTGTAAGCTACCCGAGCATCATGTAAATTACCTGAGTCGATAGTCTGTACATTTTGTCAATTATCGGTACATGATATCGATTATCTAAAAAATGTTATGGATTGTGCAACTACATATGCCTCATTAATTATTCCTATATTCTTATATTCTAAATGATTCCTTTACCCCTATTTCATTTATTACCCATAATTCCTCAGCTCCTTCTTGTCTCGAGCTCAAAATAATATGATGACCCGTAATACAGAGCGTTCCATTAAATTTCGTACAGAAAGGACTATGCAAAATCACACCATCTAATTTCGGTATTGATATAAACTCAGCAAATTCCATTTCTCGAACTCTAAAAACTTCTTTAGAACACTTGCGATAAAATATTTGTTTATAATCTCCATAAAGTGGGCGGTTTCACAAATTAATGATAAAAATCCGACTACATAACCTCAAAAGAGATAAAAGATTAGAAGGGTAAAAGTGGGAAAGATTTGAAATTGGAGGGTAAAGGATACTGGGTGTGTTTTGGGAGTATATTGGTGGTTGAATTAAAATTAAAATTAGTTAATTTGTCAACGTCAAAATTTAGGAAAAGAATTGACATCACATATGTCATACTAAAGCAACTACCTGTGGATTATGAGTTGTCAAAATGGCGTGAAAGATGGCAGAACTGTTTAATTTAAAAACATTTATATATAAATTATTTAAAAATACAGAAAAAATTTAAAAATTGCATAAAAATTAACAATTTATCTTTACTGATAATCAATGCTTAAAAATGCTCATTGAAATTAACTAAAATTAAAAGAATTTATATAACATATGTCAAAGAAGCAACTAGCTGTCATAAGTTTTCAAAATGGCGACAAAGATGGCGTCAATGTTTAACTTAAAAATAATTATATAAAAATTATTTAAATAAAATGCATAAAAATCGCAATTTATCATTACTAATAATTAATGCTAAAAATGCTTATTGCAATTAATTAAATTTAAAGGAATTTATATAACATATGTCAAAGAAGCAACTAGCCATAGATAAATAAGCAACTAGCTGTCATACGTTTTTAAAATGGCGCCAAAGATGTCGTCACCGGTTAATTTAAAGACATTTATTTCAAAATATTTAAAAAAAAATGAATAAAAAATCGTGATTTGTCTTTACTCATAATCAATGGTCAAAAATGCTTGTTGCTATTAATTAAAATTAAAAGAATTCACATTACGTATGTCAAACAAGTAACTAGCTGTCATAAGTTTTCACAATGGCGCCAAAGATGTCGTCACCGGTTAATGTTTTTTAAATTTATTTCAAAATATTTAAAAAAAATGGATAAAAAATCGTGATTTATCTTTACTAATAATCAATGCTGAAAAATGCTAAGTGCTATTAATTAAAATTAAAAGAATTTACATTACATATGTCAAACAAGCAACTAGATGTCATAAGCTTTCAAAATGGCGCCAAAAACTTAAAAACATTTATTTAAAAATTATTTTAAAAAAATTGAATGAAAAAATGGCAATGAATGTTTACTATTAACCTTTACTAATAATCAATGCAAACAATGCTACTTGCAATTAATTAAATTTAAAAGAATTTACATCACATATGCAAGCAACTATATGTGTTACTGTTTAATTTAAAAATATTTATTTAAAAATTAATTAAAAAATTGCATAAAAAATCGTAATTTATCTTTAAAATCAATGCTTATTGCAATTAATTAAATTTAAAATGTAATTTAAATTTAAATTCATCATGTATGAGGATAATATGTACTCAAAATGGTGTTAAAGATGACGTAAATATTTAACTTAAAAACATTTATTTAAAAATTATTTTTAAAAAATTGAATGAAAAAATCGCAATAAATCTGTACTAATAATCTTTTCTAATAATCAATGCAAAAAATGCTAATTGCAATTAATTAAATTTAAAAGAATTCATATCACATATATGTCATGCAAGCAACTATCTGTGTCCCTGTTTATTTTCAAAATATTTATTTAAAAACTAATTAAAAAAATTGCATCAAAAACTGATAATTTATCTTCAAATAATCAATGCTAATTGCAATTAATTAAATTTAAAATATAATTTAAATTTAAATTCGTCATGTATGAGGATTATGAGTATTCAAAATAGCGCCAAAGATGGCGTCTCTGTTTAATTTAAAACCATTTTAATTTTATTTATAAATTTGCATCGTAATTTATCTTTTATTAATCACTTCAAAAAAATGTTAATTGCAAGTAATTAAATCTAATATCAGTATTAGTCATTAATTTTCTACATATGTTTATTTAACCTCAAAACGTCAGTTCACTTTGCACATTGTGCAAGCATATCGTGCTTTCAAAGGTAAGGCACACAATTTTTTTTTTTTAACAAAAAAATAATTAAGTATTTTACTACTAATTATTGTTTTAATTTAATATTATTTTGTGTCTATTTTTTCCGGTTTTGATACATAACCTATATGTTAATTGAGCCGCCCAAATGTTAAATTTTATTCGTAGGAGTATTTTACATAAATTTTTTATATGTTTTGCATAATTTTTGCATAAAATGTCTGCCAGTCTAAAATGCCGGCTGTGTGTGTGTTATTATGTGTTATTGTATGATGTAATAATAAGATAAAAATATAAAGGCTCTCTCACATGTGTTTTTTTTAAGACATGGGTGTAGCCGGGTTTTGTCACTGCTGAAATCTTTTTTAAAACTAAAGTGGTGTAAAAAATTTTCTTTTTTTGAGCTTCTGAAAATTTTACACTTTTAAATTACGTTTTTTGAAAGTTATGAAATTAATTAAAAAATTTGAACATTCAAAACAACAAATTTTGAACATTTTTGAACTCAGAAAAAAAATGAATTTGTTTGAAAATTTGAAAATATTTGAAAACTTTGTATATTGAGGATAAAAGAAAATAAATGCGTTTCTGGTAAATTATGCAAATTATTGAAAATTTTGAATATTTTTGAAGCCAGAAAAAAAAATTTTTTTTTGAAAATTTTGAATGTTTTGAAAACATTCGAACTATTTGTATATTGAAGAAAATATAAAAAATGCATTTTTTGTAAGTTATGAAATTTATTGAAAATTTTAACATTTTTGAACTCAGAAAAAAAAGATGTTTAGATAATAAAATAGACATTAAAAAATAGATAGTTTGAAAATTTTAAATATTTTGAAAACATTTGAAAAATTTGTATCTTCAAAAAAAAAAAAGAAAAAGATGCATTTTTGGAACAAATAATGAAAATTTTAAACATCTGATATTTTCTGAAACAATCCTGATATTTTTTGTCGAAAAATGATATTTATTAAACTTCTATTTCAAAAATATTGTTAATTTGATAAAAATGAAATTTCTTGAAATTTTTGTTGACCATTCATATCGATTGATCCAAACTGTCGAAAATATTTGATTTTCAAACGCTAAATGGCATTTTTCAAAAAAAAATCTGGATCTCCGAAACAGCTGCACCTGCCTTCCCAAAAACTTAATAAATTTTTCATTACGTCAATACAAATAAAATGTTTTTTGAATCATTCAAATCGAATATCCATTCTCTCAAAACTCGATTTCTATTTTCTGCACTTTTTGCTTCGTATCTTCGTAACGGCTGGACCTGCCTTTGCCAAAAACTAAACGGCACGTCTCCTTATAAATAGGAATCGAATGTTTTTTGAACCAATCAAATCGTCGACCCACACACACACACACACACCTTCATTTTTCTGAGGTATGCCAGAATGTTCAGAAATCTTTGAAACGTGAAGATATGCAAAAATTTTCGATTTTTTGACGATTGCTATAATTTACCCTATGGGAGGTTAACAAAATAGATATAGCTATTTTATTATTATTCGACTGAAAGTGATTTTTCGAATAGTATCAATGCCAAAAATATAGATTCCTAAAACTATTACTAGCAAAGTATCGATTCTAGCCGTAAGCACTCACCATCGATTGTAAAGTATTTTAAATAATATTATTTGAAAACTTAATTAAGGAAAAGGATACAAATAGATTAAAACAACTAAACATTCAAAGCATGAAGTATGGATTTTAAAAGTACAGTAAATAAAGTTTTGTAACGACACTTTTAGAGTGACTTCTTAGACTCAAAGTGACCGATACTTCAAAAGTTGAGATATCTTTAAAAGTTTATCTAGCCTGGAATATCGATTACTAAATATTTAAATTAAATTAAGTAACGATTTTACTAGGTATTCGACAGTTTTTTTTCCAAAACTCAATATCAATATAATCGATACTTTTTTTGGCCAGATCGATACCAGAAGTATCGATTCCTAATGTAGAGGTGCTAGTAAAAGTATCGAGTTCAAGTATCGATTCCAGAAGTACTCATTGATAGCAAACTTACTTAATACTCGATACTATCCGTCTAACTTTTGCCATATGAATATAAAATCAGTTGATCCTCCTACATGTTTTGAATAATAACAATTTGGAAAGCCTGATATAATTTATTTATGAATTAAAATATTAGTTTTTGTGTTGAGATATAAAAATATCGTCCAGTGTAAAATACGCATTTACAATTTGAATATAAATTCGTATCGAATTAACACCGGACACACACACACATATACATATATATAAACATATATATATACATATATACATATACATATACATATATACAATGTATCATATTCATACAACTCGAGTTATATCAAGAGCGCGTTCATTGTTATTTTATTACTCAATGATTCCACACATATGATAATTTAAATCAAACATAAGTGTAATATAAATAATATAAATAATATAAAGTGTTTAAGTGTGTTGGATTGCATAAAAGTGGTACGGACAACATTAATTAAATAAATATCAATTATAAATTATGATCAAATTTAAAATCGGTTCAGTAGTTTGGGAGTCCATTTGGGACAAACAAACTTTAAATATTTTTAACTTTCCTTAGGGTAGTTATAGTAATGGGCCGAAAATCTAAAATGAAAATTTTTGCATATCTCGACGTTTTGAAGGTTTCTGAACATTTTTAAACGGCATACCTCAGAAACTAAATGAATGTGTGTGCGTGTTTTGTATGTCCGCATTTTTTCGTCCACGTTTTCGGGCGCACGGATCAACCGATTTGAATGGTTTAAAAAACATTCGATTTCTATTGATAGGGAGATGTGCTGATTAGTTTTTAGCAAAGGCATATCCAGCCGTTACGGAAATTCGGAGCAAGGAGAGCAAAAAATACAAATCGAGTTTTTGAGAGAACGGAGTATCGCATTTGAATGATAAAACTAAAAAACATTCAATTAGTAATGATTGGGAGAAGAGGTGATTAGTTTTTGGCGAAGGCAGGGCCTGCCATAGTGAAATAAGCGTCCGATTTGAATAATCTAAGAAACTTTCTGCTTGTTTCAACAAAATAATTGCTTTTGGGAAAAAATTGTTTCTAATTTTTTTTCAAAAAATATTTTTGTAATTTTGGACTGAAAATTCAAAAAATTTTCCAGGCTAAGCACAGTCTAAGCGCCACTCTGGTACAAATGTTTACCCAAGTGCGTTTAGACTGCTCCTGTCCAGGAGCACTTTTGCAATTTTGTGAAAACTATTGAAAAATGTAAAAATGCCGCCCTTGCAAAGCACAGTCTAAGTGAAAGTGTCGCACAGAATTATTTGCAAATGCGTTTAGACTATGACTAAACGGGAGCACTTTTTCAATTTTGTGTAAATTTGGCAACTATTTTTTTTGAAATTGAATTCGAAATGAAATGAAATGAAATGAAATGACGATTGTTAATGTTCTAGAGATAAATTGATTTATGATTTACATTTGATTTGCTCAGATAAATCAAGATAGCAAAAATAATGAAATTACAGTATTTGTATAATAGTATATTTGAAAACGTTTAAAATTTCTCGAATATTTCATTACGGTATGGGATGTTCCAGAAATTTACCTTAAGGCATGATGCCATACACCACTAGTTTTATTATTCACATAAACTTTAATTACTTTAACTACTAACTCGAAACTACAGTTCACAATACGCTTTAAAATAAAACCAACTTTCCTTTCTCAAACAATTCTTTCACCTAATAATTCTTTTCCAAAATTTTTTTAGACCATGTACGCCAACAATAGTTCAGGCGATGCCAAAGAAAATATTACCATCGTAGATCTCCGGTCAGACACGATATCAGTGCCGACTGATGCCATGAGACAAGCCATGTTAACGGCCGAAGTCGGCGACGATGTATACGGAGAGGATCCGACAGTGAAAATTTTGGAAAAAAAGTCTGCCGAATTGCTGGGAATGGAAGCTGCACTGTTCACGCCTAGTGGGACTATGGCTAATTTAATAGCAAGTATAAAAATAAAAGAAATATAAAAGACATATTAAATATTATAAACGTACTAGCAAACCCGACGAACTACGTTTCGCCACCAGATGGTTTCGTGAGAAAGATGAAGAAATTTTTTGTTTGTTTTATATTTGAAAAGGAAAAATGTGATTTTATTATACAACAGTAATGAATTTATTTCGATTACAAAAATGAAGTATTTTTTAGTTGAACTTCTCTAAGTGAATGAAAGTGAATCCGCAAATTATCCGTTTCATTGAAGTGCTCTTTGGTAAACCACATTTTTTGTTTTTTGGTCTAACGTCGTTAACACAAACAAAGCGGATGGTTTACCAACTCGTGAACAGGCAACGTATAACTGCCCATGTGAAAAACAATGGATTTTCTAAATAATCTATTTGAAATTTATCCCGCAAACACTAAGCGATTGGCCTTGCGACTTGTTATTGCGAACGCAAGGCAAACTGGAAATTGCAAACGTTCGAAGTCAAACGGAAGACCAGTCGGAATCATTGGTATGTCACCAAATTGCCAGCAATTTTTGATTGAATGGTGAAATTCAGTGCGTGTACATCATTATTCTTTGCGGCAAGAATTGCTCGTTGACTTAACCAAGCATAATTCTGATAATTCTCACTAATGTCATTACTCGAATTTTCAATTACGGTGCAAGAAGTTCCAGCAATTTGCATTGAAGCACGTTGCCATGCACCACTAATTTTCTTAGCTATAAACCTTGCGGAGTCCGAGACCTTTCCAACGAATGCAAAATTGTCGAAATCGGCTCGTGCGTTCTGGAGTTATTTCGTAAGGAAGGAAAACCCGACTTATTTTTATATATATGTATATATATATATATATATATATATATATATATATATATATATATTATGATATTGAAATCTTGTTTTCAGTTCTGGTGCACTGTAAAAGACGTGGCTCCGAATTGATTTGTGGAGACTTGGCACATACGTTTTTGTACGAACAAGGTAATAACTAGTTGTAAGTATCCCATCATGGGACATTCTTGCAACTTTTCGGACAATCTATAACTTTTTCCGGACGATCTACAACTTTCGCGGACAATCTACAATTTTTCCGGTCCACCTACAACTTTTCCACATTTACAAATTTTGCTGACGACCTAAAACTCTTCTGAGCAATCTCTACAACTCGGACAATCAATACTAAAAATTGTCGTTTTTCGTACAATCTACAATTTGACTGGTCCACCTATAACTTTTCCAGATCTTCTACAACTTTTCCGGACAATCTACAATTTTTCCTACAAAAACCTTTTTAGTACTATTATTTTGTGCCTTAAAGCATTCTATTCTTACTTTTATCTTTATTCTTGTTATTCCTTATCCTTATCCTCTTTCTATCTTGCCATCAGAGAATAAAATAAATATAAAACTAGCAAACTAAAGTTCTAGTAACTTATGAAAAATTGCAGCAATACACTATAAATCAAACCAAACATAATAGTGAAAAAAATTTTGAAATCCCCCAATAATTAACCGAGTTATAGCTGTTTTTAATTTTAAGCAACAGCGCGCGTCGTGATTGGTGGCATCAGGCGACAGTGATAACAGCGATTTGCCTTTAAACGCATAATTAAACGCTATAGAATTGAAATTATCACAATGTTCGATATTGGTTAGAAATTAAACAAATGTTTTAGGTTAAAATAATAATATACAACTTTTCCGGATGATATACATTTTTTAGTCATATTGCAACATTTTCGAAACCTTGCTGGAGGTTGCTATAGAAGTTTCACTTCAAAAGGCCATTTTTTAGATTTGGAGCAACCATAGTTAAATAAATGTGTATGATGTCCATTGACACTGATTATTAGGTAATTAAAAAAGTAAAGTAAATTTCATGATAACTGATCACATTTTTCGTAACGCTCTTGTGATTTTTCTCATTAAGGTGGTCCTTAATATGGATGTTGTCAAATTTCCTTGCTCCCAGGTGCTTAAATACTTCGAAATTGATAAAAAAAAATCTCTAAAAGTTTTAGCTCTTAATATTAACTTTAGCATAGTTCGCACCCCAACCAAAGTTTCTTGGTTTTTCTTCCTAAGTAAATACTTATTTTATAAAATATCAAACATTTGTTGTAATTATTATATTTATGATCAAAATAAGCAAATGTTATTCTCAAAACAATGTTATTCTCAAAATTTTAATCCACGTGCCGCTAAGTTATGAAACAAATGCAATTTTACCCATGTTCTGTCAATAAGAAACTTTGGTTGGAGTGCGGACTGTCTTAAATTTAAAATTAAGAGCTAAAACCTTCAGAGATTGTTTTTCTATCAATTTGGAAGCATTTGAGACACTGGGAACAAAGAAATTTCAAAAGCATCCATATTAAGGACCGCCCTAATATATATGCACAAAAATGCATTCATTCATTCATTAATTTATTAATTACTTCTGCATAGTTAATTATTATATTATAATAATATAATTTAATTCATTTTTAATATAAGTTAATTCATTCTTAAATTTATTTTTAAGAACATATTTTGAATTTTTAAAATCGGTTCAAAATTGTAGGCTCAAAATTACACTTTTTTGCTAATTTAAAAACACGGCTTGGCTGATCATGGTGCAAATTTGATAAACTCAAGTCCTCATCGAGTTACTTAAAATGGCTTTTAAACTTTTGAAATCGGTCCAGCCGTTTTTGAGAAAATGTCGACGAAATGCCATAAACCTACTCATACTCACACATGAATACTTTTTCCAAATTTGGTCTCATTCGATTCAAAATGGTTCAAAACGTCGAGGAAACGTAAAATGGAGCAAATTGGATTTTCTGGCAAAAACAAATTTGCTTCTAAAAGTTAATTAAAATTGTTAACTTTGTTCGTCCCTAAAAACACTCTTAATCTCTAATTACTCGTTTATTGCCTCTAATGACACTCTCTACAATATTTTTTTCTATATGTCACTATTCGTCTCTTACAATATATGATCTACTCAGCCACATTCTGTTGTTATTCTATCCATATGTCATGCTATTTACGTAAACTTGAAAAACAATTAAATAATATATTCTTAAACAAGTACATTCAGGTATTGTAAACTAAAAACAGTGCACAAAACCAAACAAAAAACATCAAAAAGTAACACTTTTTTAAAATATTGACAATGTGGCTGGTTACTATAGACCTTACACTACATAGACTGCTAATCCTCATATCTTGGTCATTTTATAAAGTGTCAAAAGACAGAAGAACACTGTGACGCCACTGAGTGAACGAGCGTTGCCGACAATCGTAGAACACTTCCGATCGATAAAATGTCACTGGCCACATGTTTTATTTTAATATAACAATCACAAATAATATGAATTCGGAAACAAAAGTCGATATACTGGATATCTTCTCTATGCGACACTCTTACACATAGGTCGTCAAGTAAAAGAAATTAACCGATGTCAAAAATACATAATATAAAAGGACTCTACTAACGAGCAAACCGAGTCTTTTCCAAATTCTTTGATATTTTTGTCAGTATCTCGACTGTCTTTCTAAACAGATCTCTTAATCTCTACACAATTTTTATCAAAATTTCGACCAGTTTTTATTTCAAAAGGACTCTACTAACGAACAAACTGAATTTTATAACACAGCAGTCATAGACATTACACTACATGAACTGCTAGACGAGCACAAAGAGGACTATGACGTCACTGAGCGAACGAGTGTTGCCGACTATCGTGGACCACTCCCGATTCATCAAATGCCATATGCCGGTTACACATCTTTCAGCCCTCTACTTTAAAATAGTTTTGAAGGTGTACCTTTTTACTGACTAATTATTCTATTACAGGTGGTGCAGCTTATCTAGCCGGTGTCCAAATCTGCACAATTCCCAACAAACCTGATGGCACATTCTGTCTGAAGCAAATGCGACGGAAAGTGAGATCCACGGACTACCATGAACCTATAACTAGTTTGGTCATTGTTGAAAACACACATAACATGTGTGGTGGAAAGGTAATAAATTACAGGCCAACTTTTGTCTGCATTAGATTCGACTTCATTCGTCTTATACGACTTAACCGTATCTCCAACTTTAATCATCAAAATTAATTGGCTTAACCGAATCAATCGATTTCATTCGGCTTAAGTTTATATTACTATTTCTATTTTCCAGGTATTACCTTTACCCTGGCTCGATGAATTAGTACAAATAACCAAAGAATTGGATATAAAACTGCACGCAGACGGCGCCAGATTATTTAATGCATCCGAATATTTGGGCATTCCGCCTTCGCGCCTGGTACAAGGATTTTCTTCGGCTTGTTTCTGTCTATCTAAAGGTCTTAGTGCTCCTGCAGGATCTGTACTTGTGGGAGATGCCGAATTTATAAAAGAGTAAGTTGATAAAGAAAAGAGTGCGCGTAAGGATCACACGCGATTGAAGTAAAACTTATTTGCAATTATATTGTAGCAAATTTAAGTTGAGTAAAAATAAATACATCATATAAAAATTTTGAATAAGGTTTATTAGTAATATGATAACACTCGTAAAGCACACATTTAATAGTGTCGACGACCATTATACACATTTATATAACGATAAATTATAAACTATATATTTATGATTGAATTAAAAATATGTATAATATTTACAAACAATAATGTAATCAAAGTCGTACTTGAAATACGACATGATCGTTTTAAAGTAATTGCTGATTAATAAATTCTATAATATTCATTCACACAGTGGATTGTGTTAAACAACGCCTAAACAAATATTGTTTTTGCAAATTAACTCATCCTGTAACAATTGTGTTTGAAAAACTTCATGTAATTAAAATTAACATACATTCGTTGAATGCTTGTATTTTTTTACTTTTTCGCTGGCGATATAATCTCATTCTTTGAACAGCTGTAATATGCGTCTTGCCTAACAAATTGAAGCCATACTTTTATATTTGTTTTGTTTATCAAGCCCTGCACATAGCTTGATCTATGAATCATTTGCTTTTTTATGTGAACGTTAATGCAATGATCATCATCAATATTACGAGGTAATAAATTAACCATATTATTAATGTCAACAGGCACATTTATAATTTGGCCAAACATTGCAAATTGTCCATTTGCATGTCGCAATCGTCTAATTTGCATGAAACACAACCTAGGTGAAATTAACCTTTCAGATAAAGTATCTAGTTTAGGTAGATAATTTGGTATAGGTGGAAATGCAAACCCGTTAAACTTACACAAAGTGGGAATTTTACCCGAATTTAATATCTTTCGACAAGTTTGACATCCAACCTGATTATTTGAATCAATATTCAAAAAACATTATTAAGAATTTGTTTTTGAGCATCATTTGATATTTCTAAGTCACTTTGAAGCCAAAGTCGATCACACACAAAACATACATAGCCAAAGCTATGTACATTTCTTACGCGGCGCAGATTTTTTTCCTTAGTTTCATTATTTATTTGCGGTCATTTCATTTCATTATTTATAAGGGACGGGATAAGATATTCTTTCGATCCTGACATTTTTATTAACTCACGAATTATACTGCTAACCCATGTCGCGCCTAAAGAAGTTTTACTTCAAAAAATGTTTAGAGACTACGAGCTAAATACAAAACTCAAGTAAAAGTCGACACATTTTGTTTTGGTTTTGACATATGATTTGACATTTGATGTATTTTTTTTGTTTTGCTCGCAGACTAGATCGAATAATTGCGATAGCTGCGCTTACTAGCGTCGTAGTCTTCAACTTCACGTTGGCGTTTTCGTTGCATTTGTACGGATTTACACCCGTGTCGCGCCTAAAGAAGTTTTTACACCCATGTCGCGCCTAAAGAAGTTTTACTTCAAAAAAAATATCTCGGGGGGTTGATTTCTTGAAATACCTTCTTCATCCAGTTGCAATTTGATATATCCTATGTATGTGAGAGACAGACAGACAATGGAGTAATATTGTCAATATGCTATTTGTTATTGTGTTTCAAACGATTTTTTAGCTATTATGTAGAAGCAGTGAATGTAAATTAAATTGAAATATGAATAATTGATTTATTCTAGAGCTAGGCGTATGAGAAAGGCCCTAGGAGGAGGTATGCGCCAAATAGGCATTTTAGCAGCAGCAGGATTGGTGGCTTTGGATCAGGTCGTGCCTACTTTGAAGATTGATCATGCAAATGCCAGATTAGTAGCTGAAGGTAATAATACATACTGTTTTAAAAATTCAGAATGAAAATTTTTGCATGAATTTATGTTCTAAAGGTTTCTGAAGATTTAGAAAAACCTGTAGAATTTATGTTAAAAGATTATGTGAATAATAATACAACCGTTTATGCAGAAGGACAAAAAGAGACTGACTAATTATATATTCTTTAACTAATCACTTGCATTACAAATATTATTAACAATCAGATATTGACACAAAACAAAAGAGAAACATATATACATAAACATAGAGTAGGCATAGAGCGTTTAGTATCAAACTTCAACAGTGTGTGTTTAAATTTGTATGTATGTGCGGATACAATCTTCCATTGACGATTTCTAAAGCACGGATGAAGCGATTTAAATGAATCAAAAACTATTTGATTCCAATTGATAAGAAGACGTGCTGATTAGTTTTTAGCGAAGGTAGGTCCAGTCGTTTTGGAGACAAGGAGCAAAAAGTGCCAGAAATCGTAATTCAGTTTTTGAGAGAACAAAGCGTCTGATTTGAATATTTCAAAACACATTTTATTTGTATTGATAAAATGAAGAAGTATATAAAGTTTTGGGAAGGTAAGCCTGGAGGTTTCGGAGCAGTAGAGAAAAAAATTGGAAAAGTTGCCATTTGGTGATCAAATTAATATATTCGTATATTGGACTAGAAATTATTATTGATGATTGTTTCAAATATAGATAGAATTTCTGGTTGACAGGTAAACAAGTAGACAAGTAGACATGTAAGAATATGCAAAAACTCTTAAAATTTTTACATTTGCTCGCCAATAGAATCCCTGTTCTTTTTAACATTTTTATTTTTTTGTCAGAAGAGTACTTTTAAAAAAAAATAATTTGCTCGTCAGTATAGTCCCTTTTTACCACTTTTATTTGCTCGTCAGTAGAGTCCCTTTTTACCACTTTCATTTGCTCGTCAGTAGAGTCCCTTTTCTTTTAAACATTTTTATTTGCTTGTCAGTATAGTCGTTTCTTAAACATTTTTCCTTTGTCTTCAGTATATATTTGTCTTTTTTATGACTTAAATATTTTTTTTAATTTTATTTGTTCATCGGTAAAGTCCCTTTTAATAATGCACGTCAGTAAAGTTTCTTTTTATATTTTAACGATTTTGGTTATGTAATTTGCTCGCCAGTACTGTTTTTTCTGCAACATTTTTGTGAGTAGAGTCCCTTCAAACACATTTTCATTCGCTTGTCAGTAGATTCCTTTTTTTAACTTTTCTATATGCTTGTCAGTAAAGTCGCTTATCTAATTTTCAAATATTTTTGTCAAATTCAATTTGCTCATCAGTATAGTTCTTCCTTAAACATTTTAATTTGGTTGTCAGTAGAGTCCCTTTTCTTTTAAACATTTCTATTTGCTCGTTTCTTTTTTATTATTCAATTTTATATAAAATAAATTTTATTAATACTTCCTTTTTTTAGTCAGTAGAGTCCCTTTTTCTAACTTTTTCAATATCTCTGTCAAGTTTAATTTGCTCTGTAGTAGATTTCTTTTTTAAACATTTTTATTTGGTCGTCAGTAGAGTCCCTTTTTTATATTTTAAATATTTTGGTTAAGGATAATTTGCTCTTCAGTTGGAGTCTGAACATTTGCATTTGCTCGTCAGTAGAGTCTGTTTTTTTTACTTTTCAAATATTTATTCCCAGCCTAATTTGCTTCTCAGTATATATAATATAATCTCTTTCGAAATATTTTTATTTGCTTATCAGTAGAGTCCCTTTTTGAACATTTTCATTTTTTCGTCAGCAAAAAAATCGAAAATGAAAATTTGTATATATTTTTACGTTTTAAAGGTTTCTGAACATTTTACTGGCATAACTCAGAAACTAAATGGATGTGTGTGTGTGTGTATGCGGATGCAAATTTTCGTCAACGATTTCGAGAACACGGATCAACCGATTTGAATAATTCAAAAAAACATTCGATTCATATTGATGAGAAGACGTGCTGATTAGTTTTTTAGTTTTGAGAAATCTAAAACAAATTCAAAAATGTCGAAAAGTATACGGATTCTATTAAAATTTTTAAAATAATATAAAGTTATTAATCATTAGACAATTTTTAATAGGTTATTGATTATTTTCATTTCTTGAATATTTCAATACGGTACGGGAAGTTCCAGCAATTTGCTTTAAAGCACAATGCCATGCACCACTAGTTTGTATTATCCAAATTCAAATAAGCTTGTAAATAATATTTTTTAATGTTAATAGGGCAACTGTGAAAATGTTTATCTATTTGCTGTGCGATCAGGCGTATTTTACAAAAAAAACAAGTCCGGGGGGCATGTTCGATAACAGAATCGTCGATGATGCATCGTGTTTGCTTTGTTTATATGTGAAATACGCCCAAATGTGATCGCACAGCAAATAGATAGACGTATTGCCACATAAATTATATAAATTATTATTATTATTATCATTTATTATTTATTACAGCCATTTACAATCACAATTCCAACAATTTCGTTCGAGTAGACGTCGATAATTTGCACACAAACATTCTCCTGTTAGAAATTTGCGATAAAAACGGCGAAGAGCACGACAAATTCACGGCTTCCGATTTGGCACAACGTTTGGCTTTCGTCACAGAAGATGAAATCACGAATAAAATCACTGATGGTCAAGGTAAAGGGATAAAGGTGAGGGTCAGTGCCAGGGACTGGAAATTCGCCAGACTTGTCTTCTATCATCAAATCAGGGAAAGAGATGTGCAGCTCGCGATTAAGAAGATTCTTTACGTTCTGTCGGAATTTAACGAAAAATATGGTTAAAGGATATATGGATAAGTATTAGTGATGTAATGTGCCAATTGTAATAAAAATGAAACCTAAATATTATATGTTTTCACCAAAAAATCGCACCGATTTTCTATCATCAATTTTAAACGTGCAGTAGACCTTGTTTAACCCGAAAATCTACCATCTAATGCACTTAGATTTTTTCTTGCCCTTTTTCTTATCCTTGGCTTTATTTTCTTTCTTGAAATGTGAAAAGTCTATCTATTTGCTGTACGATCAGGCGTATTTTACAAAAAAACAAGTAAAGGGGAATGTTCGATAACAGAATCATCGATAATGCATAGTGTTTGCTTTGTTTATATGTGAAATACGCCCAAATGTGATCGCACAACAAATAAATAGACGTATTGCCACATAAATTATATAAATTATTATTATTATTATTATTATTTATTATTTATTACAGCGATTTACAATCACAATTCCAACAATTTCGTACGCGTCGACGTCGACAATTTGCACACAAACAAAGTATTTGTGTAATAATGTGCCAATTGTAATAAAAATATAAGTTTGATTTAAATATTATATATTTTCACCGACTTGTTAATTTTATTAATTTCAAGGGGCACAACTAGTGTGAAATTTTCAAAATCGAATTTTTAATTTTTCTATATTTCAATAGGTTATACCTTTAAAAATAACACACCAAAATTTTAAATCGATATCTTAAATAGTTTTTAAGTTATAGCCATTCAAAGAGAATATATATAGTATATAGTATAACGATCATTTAACCTTTAAACGCGTTTTCCTCGAAACAGCATTTTCCCAATTTGCTGCAGCGATTACTCAAAAACAAATGATCCGATCACTAACAATTTTTTTTTACATGTTCTATATATAGTTCTCCGTAAAATGTATTATCGATTTTTTGATTGGATCAAAAATCGAATTTTGGCAGTCCAAAAACGACCAAAATTTTGGGTAAAATTCGACTATTTTTTAAAAAACGCCGTCATTTTGTCAATTTTTGATTTTTTTTCTTTATCGTAGTTCATTTTACAGACAATATTATCTAGTTTAACGAGATTTTTTTTTTTAAATCTCATCCACGTAGAAGGACGGAATCACTGCAGCAGTGAAAGGCATTTTTTTGTCGCGCCGTTGGAGATCGACGATAACTTAAAAAATATTTAATTTTTTTCTTCAAAAATTTTACTATGTATTCTTAAAACATGTATAAATATACTCCTAAAATTTTGAAATGATTGATAAAGTAGTTTTTTTAATATAAATTCCCAAAAATCACCCTTTTTAGGCGATTTCACTAGTTGTGCCTCTTAAGCGTGCAGTGGACCTTGTTTAACCCGAAAATCTTACATCTAAAGCACTTACATTTTTTCTTGCCCTTTTTCTTATCCTTGGCTTTATTTTCTTTCTGGGCGCCTTTTTTTGCTTCTTGCAAACGCTTTTTTTCTTGAGCCTCCTCCAAAGCTTTTTGTTTCTGCTCGTTTATTAAAGTTTGTAAATATGCTTGTCTTTGCATGTAAACTAACTGTTCTTCCATATCGCATCTTTGCTCCATTTCTGTAAAATCATAAAAATAGAAATATAAATACATAGAGTAAAATAAAATAAAAAACGCTATATTATACTTGTTTCTTGGTACTAAAAACTGTGAACATGCCTCTCTATTTGCTGTGCGTTCAGGCGTATTTTACATATAAACAAAGCAAGGGAGAATGTTTTAATAAATGCATTTTGTGTAACACATTTATAAAATATGGTTTTATATATAAAATGCGCCTGATCGTACAGCAAATAGATAAACATTTTCACAATTTTTAGTACCAAGAAAGAAATATTGCCATAACAACGCTATGTTATAGTGAATTTTACCGCAGATTTGGCCCAATTTTTTTAAATTGTTTGCATAATAACCATTATGCTATTTTATTATTAATTTAAAGGTCACGTGATTATTAAACATTTTTGTTTCTATGTCAGTCACATGTGTCTGACGCTGATAAACTCTACATGAGTCTTGACTAACACAAATAATAAAATTTAAATATTTAGCGTAATTATTTAACACAATTATCACTATGTCAGTCATATGTATCTGACGCTTAAAAGTTCTACATACCACAAATCTACGATAAAATTTAAATATCACGTGACTATTTAATACGTTGCTTCCTATGTCAGTCATACGTGTCAGATATATTTAACAAAATTTAAATGTCATGTGACTATTTAACACGTCAGTTATATGTGTCTGATGCTAATAAATTTTACATAACCCTTGTCAGATATATATGATAAAATTTAACTATCACGTGACAATTTAATATGTTTGTCACCATGTCAGTCACATTCATCTGACACTAATAATTTCTAAATTAATCTCGCCAAACATATATGACAAATCTCAAATGCAACGTGACTATTTAGACGTTAATTGCTATGTCAGTCACATAGGTCTGACGCTAATAAATTCTACATATGCCTTGTCAGAATTTAAATGTCACGTGACTACTTCACACATTAATTTCTATGTCAGTCACAATGTGCAGAGGCTAATAAATGTCACGTGACTATTTAACACGTTTATTACCATGTCAGTCATATGTGTGTGACGCTAATAAGTTTTGCATGAGCTTTATCGAACTGTATGACAAAATTTAAATATCACGTGACTATTTAATACTAACACTTTAGAGGCTAACAAGTTCTATGTGAGCATTGTCAGACATAAAAGACAAATCTTAAAAGTCACGTGACTTTTTACCACTTTGATTGCTATGTCAGTCACATGTCTCTGACACTAATAAATTGTACATGAATTTTATAAGACACATATGACAAAGTTTAAATGTCACGTGACTATTTAACATGTTTGTTGCTATGTCAGTCACATATATCTGACGATAATAATTTTTAAATGAGTCTTGTCAAACACATATGACAAAATTTAAATGTCACGTGACTATTTAACACGTTTATCATTATGTCAGTCGTGTTTGAGGCTAATAAATTCCACATTGGCCTTGTCAGACATATAAGGAAATATATATGTCATGTGATTATTTAACACTAACACTTATGGCAGAATTTATATGTCACATGACTATTTAACACGTTAATTGATATGACAGTTATATGTGTGACTATTTAACATTTCAATTGCCATGTCAGTCATATGTGTCTGACGCTAAAAAGTTTTACACAAGCTATGTCAAACATATATGACCAAGTTTAAACGTCACGAGACTATTTAACACGTTGATTGCCATGTCAGTCATATATGTCTGACACACGCAAATTGAAGTATTTTCAATAATTTTGGTAAAACAATTTAATTTCTTTGTTACATCAAGTGTACTTATTAAATTTATAACTAAATTATCCAATAAAGTTGTCAAGGACCGTATGGAAATTTTTCTGATACTCTCGTGGCAATCAACGTGTTAATTAGGAAATTAAGTTTTATTATGATATTGACTGACCTTTTAACTCTTGCCGAAGTATACCACATCTTCTATTGCGATCGTTGTAAATTTTGTTGAAATTAATTTCGTACATAATATTATCCAAACGAAAATCGGCTTCTGCGATTTTTCTGGTGTAAGCCATGACTTCGCCTTCCAATTTAGTTATCAGTCTTGGGTCAGTGCTTCAGAAAAAAAAAAAATAATTTAAATCATTAGTTATATGTAGATAGTTTTTTCGACGTCGAAAAATATTTAAACAAATTAGCATTAAAAGTGAAAAATTCTTTATTAAATATACGTTTCGACACCTGATGTGTGTCATCATTCAGAAAATCTAGAATATAATCTACAATGGTATAAATATTAAAACATTAAAATTAGTTAAAAAAATATACGTTTTAAACTTTAATAAGAAAAATCAGCACGTAATTATTATTTTTTAAATTATTCTTAATAAAATTATTAATAAACTAATAACTATCATGTGAACGTTGAGCAGAATTGAGGAAAACCTCTGCAAATCGTCTAAGGTCATTTTTTTCTCTAAAAAGAACAATAGGTCGCAAAGTGTTAAATGTATGGTTTAAATTAAACATATGTTCTGAAAGCATGGTTTTAAATTGATTCGGATATCTAGATAAAAATAAAGAATAAAGTAGTTTAAAACGTCGAAAAATATTTGAAATATTTAACAGTCCAAGAGTTAAAAGTGAAAATTATCAAGTATACGTTTCGACACTTGATGTCTGTCATCATTCAGAAAATATAAAATATAATAAACAAAGAGTATAAATATTTGAAAAATTAATTAAATATTATATGGGAACAAAATTTTAAGACACTAATAATAGTTTCAGAAAAATGTTTTGAACTTAAAATTGAGTAGAAAAAATTAACACATAACTGAAAATTTTAAATTATTCTTAATAAAACTAATAATTAACTAATAACTATTGAAGAATTAAGAAACTATTAAGAATTAAGAAAAGAATCGTCTAATGTCATTTTTTTTGTCAATAGGTTGTAAAGTGTTGAAGATGTAGTTTAAATTAAATATATGTTCTGAGAGCATTGTTTTGAATTGTTTTGGATATCTAGATAAAAATAAAAAATAAAGTAGTTTAAAACGGCAAAAAATATTTGAAATAATTAGCAGCCCAAGAGATAAAAGTAAAAAATTCTTTAATAATTAAACGTTTCGACACTTGATGTGTGTCATCATTCTAAGAAAATCTAGAATATTATCTACAATGGGTATAAATATTAAGACACTAAAATTAGTTTAAAAAAATATACTTTACAAACTTTAATAAGAAAAATCAGCACGTAAATACTTTTTTAAATTATTCTTAATAAAATTAATAATCAACTGGTAACCATCATGTAAACATTGAGCAGAATTGAGGAAAACCTCTGGAAATCGTCTAAATCTAAATTGTCTTCACAATTTTTTGCTCCAAACAGAACAATAGGTCACAAAGTGTTAAAAGTATGGTTTAAATTAATCATATGTTCTCACAGCATTGTTTTGAATTGATTTAGATATCTAGATAAGAATAAAGAATAAAGTAGTTGTAAAGTGTTAAATTAAAATTGAATGTGTGTTCTGACAGCATCGTTTTGAATTGATTTGGATTTCTAGAATCATAAATATGTTAATTTACTCTGCTTCGAGATACGAGTGATTCGAGATACGAGCGTGGGTGCGTAATAAAATCGTAAAATAAATTTTGAAGTACAAATATATAAAATATTATTTTTATACTTTAGTGACATATTTCTTCAGGCGGCGTTCATAAGTAACGTGATCGATTTTTTGAGGGTTTTTTAAAAAGAAACTTTTTTGATTCTCTAAAAATTGTTCATAAATACTTTACTTTTTTGCCTTTTTTGTCTTTTGCTGGGTCATATATTATTATTATTATTATTATTATTATTATTATTATTGTATGTTATTCATACCTTCTTTCTGGCACTTGAAGCTCAGGAACAATATTCAAGATTTGTTGTGTGAATGGGTTGACAATAGTTCTTTTGTCCGAATCCAACTAAAAATCAAAAAAAAACTTTGAAATCAATATTTTAATTTTGTTGCAATACATTTTTTAAAATTATCTTAATATGTTACTTTTCATTTGTTATCTTATTATTTGCTTACAATGTTAATTGTTACAAAATGCTAATTTTATTATGTCGCGTTTGTAGATTTTTTCTTAAAACTCACTTTTATATTTAAGAGACCGTTATATTCTTGGATAAGCTTATCTTATTATTATAGTACTTAGTAAGAGTAAGAAATAATAATAATAAATAATAATTTTAAACTTACATTACTAAATGCATCATAGGCAGAACTGGTGTAAGGTGGAGATACTGAAAATATAAACAAAAGTAATATTAAAAAAATAAACAAAAATGACAACAAAAATATAAAAATATTTCTAAATAATTTTTTTAGTACTTACGATTTGCATCTTCACCAAAAACCATAAAGTCTGCATAAGAAATTTCGCCAGGTAAGCAGTAAGGCATGTTCCATCTGTTGCATTCGTAAAAATGTCGCCTTTAACAAAAAAAATTAGAAAAAAATTAATGATAATACAATCATAACTCTGTTGGTTAAAATATTAAGTTATCTAAAACCCCTAAATAATTTGTACTTATTACAGGAACAAAAAATATCGTTTCTCAACTCTTTTATATGAAAAATAAACTAAGGCGTTCCTCAGGGAAGCATCTTTGGTCCCACTTGTTCTAAAAATTAAACTTTGTATGGTTAAAATTTTAAGTTATCCAAAACTCCATAATGATTTGTATTTATCACTGAACATACAGGCACCAAAAATATCGTTTCTGAACTCTTTTATATGAAAAATAAACTAAGGCGTTCCCTCGGGGAAGCATCTTTAGTGCTACTTGTTCTAAAGGCATTTTATTTAACTGGAAAAAATAATGTGTGCGTATGTGAGAAAGAGTGTGTATATATGTGCAAATTTCACGATTTATGGAGCATGGATCAAACGTTTAGAATGATTAATAAAACATTCGATTCCTATTGATAAGGAGACGTGCTGATTAGTTTTTGAGAAATGCAAGTCCGGACGTTTGGCAAGAAGTGTATAAAATATAAATTCATTTTTTGAGGTGTTTGTATTTGAATTTGCACTTATTACTGAACAGACATGCACAAAAAATATTGTATTACGACTCTTTTATATGAAAAATAAACTAAGGCGTTCCTCAGGGCAGCATCTTTAGTCCTACTTATTCTAAAAGCATTTTAGTCAAGCACAAATGTCCAAGCACAACTGGAATAAATAATATAAATGTGTAAAAGAGAGTGTGTATATATGTGCGAATTTTACGATTTCTGGAGCATGGATCAAACGATTAGAATGATTCATAAAACATTCGATTCCTATTAATGAGAACACGTGCTGATTAGACGCTTGACAAAAAATGTATAAAGTGGAAAATTATTTTTTGAGACATGTGTATTTGAATTTGTATTTATTACTGAACACACATGTACAAAAAATATCGTATCTCAACACTTTTCTATGAAAAATAAACTAAGGCGTTCCTCAGGGAAGCATCTTTAGTCCTACATGCTTTAAAGGCATTTTATTTAAGCACAAATGTCCAAAATTAATTTGTAAACAATCAATTATAAACAACTTGTCAGCATTCTCTGCTAAAATGTAATTATTTTTATAGATTGCAGAATAAAAATAAAAAATGTCCAAAACTGTAAGAGAGAGTGTATATATGTGCGGTTACAATCTTTCGTTCACGATTTTGGGAGCATGTATCAAACAATTGGAATGATTCATAAAACATTCGATTTCTATTGTTAAGGAGACATGCTGATTAGTTTTTAGAATAACAAGTGCAGACGATTGGCAAAAAGTGTATAAGATAAAAAATCATTTTTTGTGATATTTGTATTTTAATGTGTACTTATTACAGGCACAAAATATATCGTATCTCAACTCTTATATGTAAATAAACTAAGGCGTTCCTCAGGAAAACATCTTTAGTCCTACTTGTTCTAAAAGCATTTTATTTAAGCACAAATGTCCAAAACTTGAAAAAATAATGTGTGTGTGTAAGAAAAAGTGTGTATATATGTGCGGTCACAATCTTTCGTTCGTCATTCCGGGAGCATGAATCAAACGATTAGAATGATTTAAAAAACATTCGATGCCTTTTGATAAAGAGACGTGCTGATTAGTTTTTGAGAAATGCAAGTCCGGACGTTTGGCAAAAAGTGTATGAGATAAAAAATAATTTTTTGTGATATTTATATTTGAATTTCTACTTATTACATGCACAAAATATATCGTATCACGACTCTTTTCTATGAAAAATGAACTAAGGCGTTCCTCAAGGAAACATCTCAAGTCCCACTAGTTCTAAAAGCATTTTATTTAAACACAAATGCCCAAATGTAAGAGAGAGTTTGTATATATGTGCAAATTTCACGATTTATGGAGCATGGATCGAACAATTAGAATGATTCATAAAACATTCGATTCCTATTGATAAGGAGACGTCCTGATTAGTTTTTGAGAAATGCAAGTCCGGACGTTTGGCCAAAAAGTGTATAAAATAGAAATTCATTTTTTGAGATTATTTTATTTTATTACTGAACAGACAGAGACAAAAAATATTGTTTCTCAGCTCTTATATGAAAAATAAACTAAGGCGTTCCTCAGGGAAGCATCTTTAGTCCTACTTGTTCTTATTATTGTGGTTTGCATTTTATTTAGGAGGACATTAATCACGTGATCAACTTTTTAACTACTTCTAGACTTCCTCCTTGCCCTTTGGTAATATTTGGCGATATTTAAAACTGCCCTCCCCTCCTCGTCAAAAGTAATTTTTTTTAATTTTATTTGAAAATGATTAATAGTCATGCCCTCAAGCACAAATATCTAAACATTTCTAGACCTAAAAATTTCGTGAATAATAGCCTTGATTATTAAAAATAAATTATAACAAAAAAAAAACAAATATCTAAAGCTGGCAAAAACAAGTTACAGCTTGAAAAAAAACTTCAAAACTAACTGATGAGTTAGACTTCCATTATTTTTATTAAATTTGAACTAGATTCTCATAAGATTTTCAAAGAGTTTTCATTAGATTCTAATTAGGTTTTTGTTAGACTTGTTAGATTCTCTCTGAATTCTTACTAGATTCTGAGGGCAATTGTGCCTCATAAAATAGCATTGTCATCTTATGGTATTTCTCTAAGGTTCAAGTCCTAAATGCTAATTACAACGACAAACCGATCATGTCATATTTGAAGTATTATTTTAATTACATTATTATTTTCTAGCTGTAAACATCTCGAATAAATTTCCAATTCATCCACCAATACACTTGGTGACTTGCTGAATAAACCAAGTGAATTACAGTATCTACTGACCATTACCCAATAAAAAATATATATTTTTTATATATTCACCTAAGTTCTTCTCCCCTTTGCAACCTGCCAGGTTCCTTCTCTTCCCAACCACGTTTCATATCCAAAATTCGTTCAATTTCCGTACGATCTTCTTCAACAACAATAGACGTACTGGTTTCTTCGGAAAACACACGGAGTTCCCACCAAGGCGAACTGTTGGCCGAATTTGATTCTTCGGGTTCTTGTTTGGAATTTTCTGACTAGAAAAAAAAAATAAAAAAGAAACATTAGCCATTAATTTTATCTGATTTTATCTAAACTCACTTGCCAGAGAACTGTAATTACTGGCAATGGTCAGACGATTAATATTAATGCAAGTTTGAGCATAACATGGCTGGACAAAATTGTTTGTCACATTTTTTCTTATGTAAGGTAAACGTACCATATTACGGGATGTTAAGGAACGTTTGACTTTAAAGGCGAATTTTACAAAAAATAGAAAAATGGACGAACTAAATCTGTTATATTTTATTAATTAGACTTTTAAGATTATTATAAAACAAGATTTTTCGTCGTAGGACGTCATTTATAGAAATAATCGGCATTTTGGTAAACCACGCGTTTGTCCCTAATTCCGTGATGAAAATCGGCTCGTGAATATATTGCCGGGAGTAATTTTGTATGTTATTCCGTGATAGCGCTCGAAGCATACATTTTTGATCGTATTGCCTTGATAAATATAGGTGAAGGGTTATAAAAAGTATGGTTAATTATGAAATGATACTTTGATATA
Source organism: Ctenocephalides felis (assembly GCF_003426905.1). Lineage (NCBI taxonomy): Eukaryota > Metazoa > Arthropoda > Insecta > Siphonaptera > Pulicidae > Ctenocephalides > Ctenocephalides felis. The sequence goes on along the minus strand of NW_020539726.1, from coordinate 36,055,692 downwards.
ATTTTAAACATTTATTTAGTTTTATAAAAGTCATAAAATTATAAGAAGGTGAAAAACTTCTAAAATAAAAATAAAATAAAAGCTGGTATTATTATAGTAATAGCAGTATAATAATCATTATCAATACTGTTTCGGTAAATCAAATAAATGAAACAATAAAGGAATAATTTTTAACGGCTATTAAACAAAAATATAACCTTAAGATAAACAAGCAGAAAGTTCTTTAAGTCATTTAAATCGGATACTTAGTTCTCTCAAAAACTGCCATTTTTTTAACATTTAGCTTTGTATTTCCGGAACCGCTGGGCCTACCTTTGCCAAAAACTAACCAGCACATCTCCCAATCAATAGGAATCGAATGTTTTTTAAACCATTCAAATCGGTTGATCCATTCCCTCAAAAACTCGCTTTCTATTTTCTGCACTCTTTGCTCCATATCTCCGTAACGGCTGGACCTGCCTTTGCCAAAAACTAATCAGCACATCTCCCTATCAATAGGAATCGAATGTTTTTTAAACCATTCAAATCGGATGATCCGTGCGCCCGAAAACGTGGACGAAAAAAAGCGGACATACAAAACACACACACACGCACACACATCCATTTTTTCTGAAGTATGCCAAAATGTTCAGAAACCTTCAAAACGTCGAGAAATGTAAAAATTTTTGATTTCGATTTTTAGACGATTACTATAACTTACCCTACGGGAAGTTAAAAATATAAAATTTAAACTCAAAATAAAAAAAATAAACTTGAAATAAAAGTTATAATTCTGTCAACAAACGTAAATCTTTAAAGACTTTAAAATAATCTTTAAAGACTTCCAAGTTAACAATAACTACTACCTTAAATTAGGTTTGATTGGGAATTTTGTATGTTTTAGAAGCTTTAAAATACATTTAATATAATATGGCAAATTTCTTTTAAAGCCTTTTTCAGGGTTTTGGGTGAATATTTAATTGGAGCCATCGTTCTTTGAAAAACTGAAAGACCGATTTAAAATCATACCCAAATAAATTTACTGATATTGAATATAACTTTAATAATATTTAATAAATTGTATTAGACTATTAGAAAGTTACTGCATTGAAGAGCAGCCTCGACAACTTATTTTCGAGTAATTGCAATTCATATTAATTTAATAACTTACGATGTATGTTCGTTTTAATAATATGCAGGTTATATAATGGTTTCTTCCAAAAGCTTAATCGGATTAAAACTATCGTGTTTACAAGAATGACCTTTTCAAAAGCTTTTTACGGCTTTAAAAACTAATATTTAAATTCGAAAATCGTACTATTTTATTAGGACTCAAATTATAATTGATGTGCTATTGAATAAAATTATTATTTATTGGCCGTTTTCTTATTCTGCGATCAAAATGGAAAACTCCCGTAATAATGTACTATCCCGGAATAGTGCACGTTTACCTTAATGTGAAATGTAATGTTATATATATTTGTAATTCAAATGTCCCGCCTTTACTATTAGTGACGTCGGCAATACTCTTTCCCTACTCAAACCATGAATCCGTCATCTTATATTTATGTTCATATCAAAACTATGTAAAATACCCCTCTCTTGCTGAATCGCAAACTAAGTAACATTTAAAATAAACTGAGTAATTTAAAGAAAGCATTTTTATTATACCATGGCCTTGCCATAACATTTTTCTGTTACGCGGCAGAATCAATTCCTATATCTAGATTATCGACATTGTAAACAAATATTGGTGGAGTTTTGTTTAACTTAGTTTGGTAGCGTCTTGCTGGACCAAAAATTCTTTCCATAATTTATGTTATGAATTAATCAAGTCAAAGCAAAATTTGTATTAATAATATATAGGGTCAAGGGTGGTCGAGAGCCATGCGGTTGTGGTGCAGTCATGTGTATTTCTCTTAAAAATGAAGATTAAATCATTACCTCCATGGAAAAATAATCGTCGTCCACGTTTGACTTCAAATAATTTTTTCTCCTGGTGGATTCTGCAATGGCCCATTCTTCAATTGTTAATGGCCAAGTGTCTTCTAAAATGTTAGCTTCGACGTAACATATTTTTTGCTGGATTGTTAGGTCTTCTGTGCTCTCAAATTGGGTTTCTTCACCTAAAAAAATTACAAGAATATTACGATAACTACACGATCTAGAATTCTGTTATTATAAGATTCTTCCTTGTTTGTTTATATGTAAAATACGCCTGATCGCACAGCAAATAGATAGACTACATCACAGTAACTATTTTATGAGGCAGAATTGCCCGGTAACGCTAACATTTTCACGTTTGTGTCTTTTGGAGGTTAGGTTTTATGTGTGAAACGCTTGATGAACGCCCATAAGTAGAACACTTCTAAAGGCAGTGTTATTTATTTTCAAAACTTATTTACATGCTGTAATTATTTTTATTTTATATACACGCACTTCCCCGTGGACAAGTGGTTAGGGCTATGGGATTCAAAACAGTTTCCGAATCAATACTTATCTCGGACAGCCTGATGTCAAGCAGTAATAATTATTTTTAAAATTTATTTACATGCTGTAATTATTTTTATTTTATATACACGCACTTCCCCGTGGACAAGTGGTTAGAGCTATGGGATTCAAAACACTTTCCGAATCAATACTTGTATCGGACAGCCTGATAACAAGCAGTATTATTTATTTTTAAAATTTATTCACATGCTGTAATTATAATTTTATATGAATGGGTTTGTCCGCGGAAAAGTGGTTAGAGCTATGGGATTCAAAACAGTTTCCGAATCAATACTTGTATCGGACAGCCTGATGTCAAGCAGTAATAATTATTTTTAACATTTATTTACATGCTGTAATTATTTTTATTTCATATGAATGGGTTTGTCCGCGAAAAAGTGGTTAGAGCTACGGGAATTAGAGCAATTTCAAAATGAACACTCGTGTATCAATCAATCAATGTTTCCAGCAAGAAACTAATTTTGAAAATAAAAATCTAATTTTTGATAAGAATGAAAATCTAATTTTTGCTAATGAAGATCTTATAATAACCTAGTACGATTCAAATCAGATTGGTATAAGATTCGTATTAGATTTTTATTAGATTATTACTAGATTTATTAAGAATCTTATAAGAATCTATATCAAATTGAATAGAAATTCAGTCAGAATGTAACGTATTTCCAGCAAAAATCTAATTTTAATGAAAATCTAAGTAATTTTTGATACCGGTAAGAATCAAATTAGATTATGATAAGAATGTAAAAAGAATCTTATAAGAACCTAGTAAGATTCAAAACGGCTTGGTATAAGATTGGTTTTAGATTTTTATTAGATTATTACTAGATTTATTAAGAATCTTATAAAAATCTATATCTAAATTGAATGGAAATTCAGTCAGAATGTAACAAGTTTCCATCTAATTTTAATAAAAATCTAATTTTTGGTAAGAATCAAGTTAGATTGTGGTAAGAATATAATGGAAATCCTATAAAAGCCTAGTGAGTTTCAAAACAGATTATTTTAAGATTCGTGCTAGATTTTTATAAAATTATTACTAGATTTGTATCAGATTGTAATGGGTTTGATATATTTTATCTTATTGTTATTATCTATATTAGATTCTTGTTCGATTTATAAATTTTCTAGATTCATACTATTTTCCCTATAAAATTCTTAGATTTATATTAGGTACTGAATTAATTTTTTTAAGATTCTTATTAGAATATTCTAATTCTTCTAAAAATTTCGCAAGACTTTCAAATTATAAACATTTAGACTATAAAAACCACAACAAAGCGTGTCCGGGTCTGCAAAAATAAAATTGCGACATTTCCACAAATACTTGATTTTTGACACTTTCATTCTACTGGTTTTTATTTACTACAAATTAATAAATGTCGAAAATGAAATAAAATTGACAACTGTCTTTCTACAGCGTTTTGTTCTGTTATTGTTAAAATTAATTGTTATTTCTGTTATCATAAGTTTCTTTCTTGCTTGTTTATATGTAAAATACGCCTGATCGCATTTGGATTATCGACATTGTAAACAAAAAGTGGAGTTTTGTTTAACTTAGATAGACAGAACTGCCTGGTAAATCCTTTGATTGTTCATAATATAGCAAACAAGTATATAGTAAAGATGTAGGTACAAGTATTAAAAAAAAAAAATATTTATATTTTACCATTGCTGGTGCCAAAACCTTCATCATCCTCTTCTTCATTGGAAGGATTTATTGATAGATCAGATTCGCGTTCGTAAGTAAGTTTTGCCAAAGGAATTATAACACTTCCCCTAAAAAAATAAATTTCGTTTTTAATTTTCTAAAATTTATCAAAGTTAATTTTATAAATATATTAAGCAACAAATTTAACCCTTTCCACTCGGTAATTGCGAGATTTATATGTATTTTTCCTCACTCTGGCATCCGAGTGGAAAGGGTTGAAACAAACTCTTTCCACTCGCGAATTGCGAGATTTATATGTATTTTTCCTCACTCCGGCATCCGAGTGAAAAGGGTTGAAACAAGAGAAACAAAAACATCTAGCGTTGGTGAAAAATAGATGTATTGAGGACATTGTTTTTTTTTATTTATTCTTACGTTTGTTTACTACAAATTCTTATTGAATAATTAACTTATAAATTAATTTTAGTATTATTAATAAAATGAAATATATATTTATAAATTTTTAAATGATTACTAGCTACTAGTGTTTGTACATTGATTGGGAAAATAACATTTTCTTTGAGTAAATTTATTAATAATGTTTTTCTTTCGTTTTGGAATTGTTATTCTACAAAATTGCAATATGTGATTGTATTATTTTTATTATCTTTACCTTCCAATCATGGTAGCCAAACAAGTTTCGTTATCGGAATAAAGTGCCAAATTTATTTTAGCATGTTCGTACGAAGTGGCAAAACATATAGAAATATCAATATCACCAATTATTTTGATGAGGCATCTTGCTATCACGTTGTTTGCGTTGGGGACGTATATATTGCGAATCTAAAAAAAATATTTGAGATGTGAAATTTCTAAAAATTACGTAAGAAATCTTATTATAATAAGCTAAAAAATTCTAAGATGCACCTATGAGAAGTTATTGCTGAAGCAAAGTAAAAGAGGTTTATGTTATCAAATGTGGAGTGCCGCAAGGAACCGTTCTAAGGCCATTATTTTATATTTATTATATGTTGATAGTTTTGTCGACGTTGATACATATTTGTAATATTTTTGCAGCCCAAACGTCGAATTAAAACAAAGATTAAATAACAAAATTATTTATTCCATTAAACGTTTCGACACTTGATGTGCGTCATCATTCAGTAATCTAAAAAACATATTACATAATTACAAAGTTGATGATAAACCTACACAACAAAAAAAACTACACTTGCTTTGTAACCTTGATCAGTGTCCACAATGCACCGCTATCAATAACATTAAATATAGGAGGGCAATATGTGCTCCTTCAATTTCTCGTTTGTCAATATAATAGTATATTATTATTTTACACAAATTTTGTGTTCAATCAATTTTACATCACAATTAAATTTTTCTGTTGTTTTTCCTGGTTTGGTATGTATAATTTCCTCCTTTTGATATATTTATATTTATCATCAACTTTGTATTTATGTAATATGTTTTTTAGATTACTGAATGATGACACACATCAAGTGTCGAAACGTTTAATGGAATAAATAATTTTGTTATTTAATCTTTTTTTAATTCGACGATTGGGCTGCAAAAATATTACAAATATTTATTATATGTAAAAAAAAATTGAAATATACTAATTTAATAGATAGAAAGTAATCAACGCGACATTATCAAATTCCATCGAAAAGATTTTAAATTATTAAAAATCGGCTTAGCCGTTTCTTTCATTTGTGGTATCAAACGATTCAGAATGACTTAAAACCTCAATGATAATTTACAGTTTTTGGAAAAAATTGTATCAGCACATACCTACACACACATACATTTTTTCTAAGGTCAACCAAAATGTTTTGCAAATGTTTAAATGCAAAAATTTTCATTTTCGATTTCAAGGAAGTAAAATAAAAATAATTATTATTTACCTTGACGGCTGATAATTTACATGCCCCCAAAATCGAACAAACTGGTTTATTGTTATTACACATATGCAAAGATTTAGTGAATGGTGATCTGTATGCAACTAATTTCCAAGGTAAATCATTTATTGTCTCCGAAGATGAACTCCATCCAAAACCGATTACAGTATATCTAAAAAAAAAACATTTACCATAAAACAAACATTAAACTAGTGGGGTATGGTATCGTGCCTCAAGGCAAATTGCTGGAACTTTCCGTACCGTAACAAAATGTTCGAAAAAATTCAAACGTTTTCAAATATATTATCACAAATACTCTGTAACTTTCATTATTTTTGCTAACTTGTTTAATTTACACCAGAATTGAAAATGTGCTCCCGTATAGACACAGTCTAAACGCATTTGCAAATAATTCTGGGCGACATTTTCACTTATACTGTGCTTAGAGTTGGCGGCATTTTCACATTTTTCAATAGTATTTACACAATTAATATTAATATAGAATTAAAATGACTCTGACTATAATTAAATTTACTATCATAAAACATCCAAAATATTTTTATGTAAGAAAATCATTGTTACAACTGATGGAACTTTTTATATTTTCATTTTGTCTTTAACAATTTTCAAAAAAACACTTTCTCACTTAAAGCTCGCATCTCAAATTTTGCTCGTATGTCGAGTTACCTTTATAATAAATAAAGTAGTATTATAACTTCTCGTAGGGTAAGTTATAGTAATCGCAAAAATATCGAGAATGAAATTTTTTATATATCTTTACGTTTCAGAGGTTTCTGAACATTTAGAAACAATTGATGTGTGTGTGTGTGCGGACACAATTTTTCGTCGACGATTTCGGAAACACGGATCAACCAAATTGAATAATTCAAAAAACATTTGATAAGGAGACGTGCTAAATAGTTTTTGGCAAAAGGCACGTCCAGCCGTTACGGAGAATTGGAGCGCAAATGGTGTAAAAATTGTCATGCTATTTTTGAGAGAACAGATTATCCGATTAGATTAATTCAAAAAACCTTTTGCTTGTGTAGACGGTGTGCACAAAATGCTCTTACAAAAATTTCCGTAATTTTGAGAATTAAAAAAAATTCAAAATGTTAAAAAAAAAATCAAAGTTTAAAAAAATTTAAATTATCAAAATTTTTCATCATGTTCAAAGAAAAAATTAATTTTGAAAAATTTCGAAAAACAACAAGATTAAAAAAAAACGATTTCATACAAAAATTTGAGAATATTTCAAACATTTCAAAAAAAAAAAATCGAATATTTTTAGAAATTTTCGAATTTTCAGAAAATTTTCAAAAATCTATTTTTTTTATAAATCCAAAAGATCTGAAACTTTTAAAAAAACAACAAAATTTTGAAAAAAATTTAAAGTTATCAAAAAATCAAAGTAGAAGAAAAATGAACAAGTTTCTTATAAACATACACATACGCTCATAGCCCAATTTAATAAGCATTTAACAATTCACAGTATGTACTTATAATAAATAATCTATTTGAAATAATTCAAAACCATTATTGATGATTTTCATTCCTCGAATGTTTAATTACGGTACGGGAAGATCCAGCAATTTCTCGGTTTTCGAAAATTGATAGGTAAATTTAAAAAAAATAAACGCTAATTATGAAGGAAATTGAATAGAGACTCAAAAGCGAAAGAAACATAAAGTTATAACATAGGTAAAAGTATACTACTTATAAGTTCTTACTAAAAGTCCGTAATTCCGGTTAAAAAAAATTGATTAAAAACATTATTGTAAAATAAATATTATCATATTATATTAATTTTGGACCAAGAAGAAAATATTTTGACATTTATGAATTTAGTGCATATTGGATATATGAAATTGACATTCACTATTTTTCAATTAAATGCAAATGTAAAAAATCAAATATTTATATAAAAAATTGTATATTTAGATAAATTTACTGCGTTGATTTATACTAAAATCTAATTTATTCATTGTTAAAAAAAAATTTCACTATTTGACATAAACAAAATTAAAATAAACAAAACACTATGATGCGTTGGAATTATTTATCGGAGTGTAAAGAAATTTGTGTAATTAAAATATAATATTATTATTATATTGTCATCGCTAATGCAGGAAATTGTAAGCTCTTAAATGGAATAGTACAATCTGAGGGTATCATTAGAATCTGACAAAAACAAACTAGACAAACTAATTATTATATCATATTATATTTAATTTTGACCGAAAAGAAAATATTTTGACAATTATAATTAATTTGAAATAAAATGCAAATGTCAAAAATCAAATCTTAATGTAAAAAAATATTTATTTCCACAATATTCCTGTGTTGATTTAGCCAAACTTATGAATTTAACAATTATATAATTATTCATTGATGACTTAGAATAATTATTAACGTATCAACAAATAAATAATATTTGAAAGAAAATTTTAATGACATATATGACATGACAAAAGTATAATAAACAAAAAACTATGATGCGAGTGAATTAATTTTTGAAGTATGAAATGTCAAATAATTTTAAAAATTATAACAAGTTTTTAACTATTTGTCAAAGAATCAGAGTCCAAATCTATTAAATATTTGATTTTTGGCACTTTTATTAATTTTTTATCAATTTAGGCATATTTTTTATGGCAAAACAACGTTTGCCGGGTTAGCTAGTATATATATATATATATTTATTTATTTATATATATATATATATATATATATATATATATGTACATTATTTTCATATCTCAGACAGACAGAAGTGCCTGGTATGAAAGATTATAAAAACAGTTTTCATATTTTATATATACATATCATTTGACTATAATATCAATTTCATTTGACTTAAAAAAATGTGGTCATCTTACTACTTACCCTTTTGTGTTTTGTGATAACATACAACAGCTTTGAATTTCTTCTCCGGAATCATTATCAAATATTGTGAGCTTTTGTATACTCAACGGACAATACAGTTTTAATTTATATCTTGTCGGTTCTTCAGAATGACAAAATAAAACAGCCTTCATCAGTGCTGTCCAACCATTGGGGCCTATTTCCTTTGTAACACCGGTAAAGGCATCGAATCTAAAAAAAGAGAAATAAACTAGTGGTGTATGGCATCGTGCTTTAAGGCAAATTGCTAGAACTTCCCGTACCGTAATAAAATATTCGAGCAATTTTAAACGATTTCAAATACATTATTACAAATACTGTAACTTTCATTATTTTTGCTATCTTGTTTGTTATATATGAGCAAATCAAATGTAAATCATAAATCATAAATCAATTTATCTCCAGAACATTAACAATCGTCATTTCATTTCGAATTCAATTTCAAAAAAAAAAATAGTTGCCTAATTTGCACAAAATTGAAAAATTGATCCCGTATAGTCACAGTCTAAACGCATTTGCAAATAATTCTGTGCGACATTTTCACTTATAATGTGCTTAGCTTGGCGGCATTTTTACATTTTTCAATAGTTTTCTCACAAAATTCGAAAAGTGCGCCAGTTCATAAACCGTCTAAACGCACTTGGATAAACATATTTGTACCAGAGTGGCGCTCAGACTGTGCTTAGCCTGGGTCATTTTTTGAATTTTTTGAATTTTTAATCCAAAATTACAAAAATATTTTATAAAAGATAAAAACAATTTTTAAAGAAGAGAAGAGACTCTATCGACGAGCAACTTAAATTTTGGTTAAGTAAAATATTTAATTTTAAAGGCAAAAAAGGGACTCTACTGACGAGCAACATAAATCTGGGATAGAAATTAGCAAAGTAATTAATTTTAATGGCGCTATATAATTTTGAAAAGAAGGAACTCTACTGACGAGTAACTTTAAAAAATTGTATAATAATCTGTATTAACGTAGTTTTATGAGAAAAATGATAAAAGAGACTCTACTGACGAGCAACTTTAAAAATTTGCATAATAAATAATGTTGAGGTGTGGCTTTGAGAAAAAGGACCCTACTGACGAGCAACTCAAATGATTAATCGGTAAAACAACAAATATCGAGAAAAGGGACTGTAATTAATTTTGACAAAATGGGACTCTACTGAAGAGCGAGTTAAATATTGGATTAATAAAATAACAAATTTCGAGAAAAGGGACTCTACTTACAAACAATTTAGATAATATGTTAGCAATGTTCAATGTAATTAACTTTTGGTGAAAAAGGGATTCTACTGGTGAGGAAATTGAATAATGAACCAGTAAAATAATTAATTTCGAGAAAAAGAACTCTACTGACTAGCAATTTTTTTCTAAGAAATTATTCGCCGAAAGCAATTGTTTTGCCAACACAAGCATAGAGGTTTTTTAGATCATTCAAATCGGACGCTTAGTTCGCTAAAAAACTGCAATTTTTTGCACATTTTGCTCGGTATTTCCGAAACGGCTGGACCTGCCTTTGCCAAAAACTAATCACCTCTTCTCCCAATCATTACAAATTGAATCTTCTTAGATCATTCAAATCCGATACTACGTTTTCTCAAAAACTCGCTTTGTATTTCATATCTTTAAGGAGCTCATCAGGACAAACCGTTTGCACAAAAAGTGTGTAATTTGAGTATGTTATACACTAATGTACGCACTATGACTACAAATATTCAAATCGATGAGTTTTCTCACAAAATTTTGAGATATTTAAATAATCCGTAAACTTAAAAAATAATCTCTTAAAATCTAATCGTTGAAATAATCCTATAATTTGTCTTGTAATTAAGGTAAAATTTTAAGGAGCTCGTCAGGACAAACTATTTGCACAAGAAGTGTGTAATTTGAGTATGCGGTACATTGTATCTCCGTAACGGCTGGACCTGCCTTTGCCAAAAACTAATCAGCACATCTCCCTATCAATAGGGATCGAATGGTAAATGAATCATTCGAATCGGTTGATCCGTGCGCCCGAAATCGCGGACGAAAAAATGCGGACATACAAAACACACACACACACATACACACACACACTTCCAATTTTTCTGAAGTATGCCAGTAAAATGTTCAGAAACCTTCAAAACGCCGAGAAATGCAAAAATTTTCACCTTTCGATTTTCGGCCCATTACTATAACTACCCTACGGGAAATGAATAACATTTGCCAGGCCAGCTAGTATATATATATATATATATATATATATACACACACATATATATATATATATATATATATACGAGATATATATATATATATAAAGACAGTTTTAAACTAAAAAAAAGTGAAATGTCATTTGTCAATATCTATGGAAAGTATTAGTTGAATATTTTAAATTTATGATTTATATTTATTTGGTTTGCTTACCATATTAGTTCGGATACTAAAACGTCTTCAATTAACTTTAATAATCATAAACAAAATTTGACAGATCAAAAGAATTAATATTTTTAACGAATTCAAATAGGAACAAATACATCAATTATTCCAAGTCATATCGTAGGCAATATTACAAATCACATTTTAGATACAGAATAATAGAATTTATCAAATTTACATAAATTTGGGCGGTTAGAAATTTAAAACAAATGCCGTAAACGACGTTATATAAAAATTTATGAATAAATTGATGTGAATTTAACAAAAGGTTTGAAATGTTGGTTGTCAAACGGATTCAATCAAGTGGATTTTAATAAGGGCCGTCGCAACGCGAGGCTGGGTATGCTAGTATATATATATATATATATATATATATATATATATATATAAAACTCGTGTCACAATGTTGGTTCGCGATGGACGCCCAAACTACTGAACCGATTTTAAATTTTATTGGTTCATCATGTGCATATATATCCAACTTAGGTTGTAGGAAATTTTGAAAAGTAAATTTGAAATATAAATATATAATTTTTATAAATTTCTAAAAATTTTGACAGAAAATGACCAAAAAAAAAGAAACAAAACACTAGAATGACAAATGTCAAAATTTAAGGAAAATTTCGATATATATTTTTGAAAAAAAATTTGACATTTCAAAATAAAATTCAACAACATGTACATATATGGAAATATCCACAACATTTAAATCCAAATTTGATGAAATGCTTTATTCAAAATCACTGTTTATAGTTTTAAATCTAATTAAAAATCAATGCTTAAAAATTTGAATAAATTTCAACATGTAAAAAAATTAAATGCCATTTGTCAGTATTTATGAAAATAATTATATAAATAGATTTACGATTTAGATTTAATTGATTAGCTTACCAAAATATTTCGGAAACCAAAACTTCATCAAAACCTTTTAGATCAGAGATCACAATAAAAAAGCGGCATATCGAATTTAAAATTAATCATAAACAAAATTTTGACATTTCACGAAAAAAATGTTTAACGACTTACTTCAATAAGAAGCAAATAAATTAATTATTCCAAGTTATGTTATAGGCAATGTTGCCAAGGCAAATTATAGATACAAAACATTATTGTAAAATAAATATTATCATATTATATTAATTTTGGACCAAGAAGGAAATATTTTGACATTTATAAATTTAGTGCATATTGGATATATGAAATTAAATATTATATTATTAAATTAAATATTGTATTTAATGCAAATGTAAAAAATCAAATATTTATATAAAAATTAGTATATTTAGATAAAGATACTGCGTTGATTTAGACTAAAATTTAATTTATTCATTAATTAAAAAAAATTGACATAAACAAAATTAAAATAAACAAAACACTATGATGCGTTGGAATTATTTATCGGAGTGTAAAGAAATTTGTGTAATTAAAATATAATATTATTATTATATTGTCATCGCTAATGCTAATCTTACAGGAAATTGTAACCTCTAAAATAGAATAGTACAATCTGAGGGTATCATTGATATCTGACAAAAACAAACTAGACAAACTAAATATTATATCATATTATATTAAATTTTGACCGAAAAGAAAATATTTTGACAGTTATAATTAATTTGAAATAAAATGCAAATGTCAAAAATCAGATCTTTATGTAAAAAAAGATTTATTTTCACAATATTCCTGTGTTGATTTAGCCAAACTTGTGAATTTAACAATTATATAATTATTCATTGATGACTTAAAGTAATTATTAATTTATTAACAAATAAATAATATTTGAAAGAAAATTTTATTGACATATATGATATGACAAAGGTATAATAAACAAAAAACTATGATGCGAGTGCATTAATTTTTGAAGTATGAAATGTCAAATAATTTCGAAAATTATAACAAGTTTTTAACTATTTATCATAGAATCAGAGTCCAAATCTTTTGAATATTTGATTTTTGGCACTTTTATCAATTTTTTATAAATTTAGGCATATTTTTTATGGCAAAACAACGTTTGCCGGGTCAGCTAGTATATATATATATATATATATAATATATATATATATTATTACTTACCTTAATTCGTACTGCAAGTCATCATAAGCCCGAAATAAATTCCTGAATATCTCAGATTTTCCAAAAAGACTTTTAAACACTTTGGGCACACAAATTTCTCTCCTGGCATCGGCAAAAACGGCATCAAAAACTTTTTTTAAGTCACCAAAAACTTCCAAAAATTTTGGATGCTTTGTCGAATGATAAGACTTCAAACTTTTGACGTACAGCATTTTAAAAAAATTCTGGATAACAATTGCAGCATTTTTCTCAACACTTGGGATCGTAGAAACAGAACTAGAATAGTCATCATCGAAAGATGATGATGATAAATCCAAACTTTGATCTTCAATATTGCAATTACTAGTTGCAATTTTTATATACGGGTTAAGGAATAAAATTCTTAAACTCTTCACGCAATTATCGACACCATCAATTGACCCCTTCAACTCTTCTATCACCTCTCCAAAAATCATTTTCCAAATTTCGTCCCCAAAACAATTTTCCTCTTGAATCGTTCTATAAAAAGCTTTCAATGCACCAGGGTAATTTTTAGTGCCCAAGCTGGTCATAAGATCGTAATATTTATCGCTCATTAAAAATGCTAAGTTGGTCAAACGAGTGCACTCAAAAGCCATCAGCTCCGACACTTTTTCTTGGCTCCCGACAAATATTTTATCGTTTGTTATAAAATGCAAATTGTAAGTCGAACCGGATTTTACCCAGATTATGAAGACGTGTCGGCCTGGACTGAATTCGATTTCTTGGGATGTGTTACCTGGCAAAACGTAAAAGTCATATAAGAATTTTTTGAAGTAAAACTTCTTTAGGCGCGACATGGGTGTAAAGTAATCGCTTACGACGCTAGTAAGCGCAGCTATCGCAATTATTCAATCTAGTCTGCGAGCTAAACACAAAATACATCAAATGTCAAATCATATGTCAAAAACACAAAAAAAATGTGTCGACTTTCACTTGAGTTTTGTATTTAGCTCGTAGTCTCTAAACATTTTTTGAAGTAAAACTTCTTTAGGCGCAACATGGGTTAGCAGTATAATTCGTGAGTTAATAAAAATGTCAGGATCGGAAGAATATTTTATCCCGTCCCCCATAAATAATTGTAGTGCAAATGATCGCAAATAAATAAAAAAAAAGAGTGCGCGTAAGGATCACACGCGATTGAAGTAAAACTTATTTGCTACTGTATAAAGTAGCAAATTTAAGTTGATAAAAATAAATACATCATATAAATTTTTTCGAATAATGTTTATTAGTAATATGGTAACACTCGTGATGCACACATTTATTAGTGTCGTCAATCATTATACACATTTATATAACGATAAATTATAAAAATATATATTTATGATTACATTAAAAATATGTATAATATTTACAAACAATAATGTAATCAAAGTCGTACTTGAAATATGACATTTTTTTTTTTTAATTTCAATAAATATTACAACTGCTAATTTATTAACATCAAGTAATATTGATAAATAATAATATAAATTTAAATAAATAAAAGAGCAAAGGATAAAATTTACATGAAAATAATATCCGTAATATGATTTAATGTAAAATATAAGCAAATAATAATAAAAATAAGATTAATAAATAATATAAATAAAATTCAGAATAATAAAATAATACTAGAAAAATAATAAAAATATAACAAAATAACAATAATAGAAATAGTAAGATAATAATAATAATAATAATAATAATAATAATAATAATAATAATAATAATAATAATAATAATAAAATAATAATAATAGTAATAAATATGACATGATCGTTTTAAAGTAATTGCTGATTAATAAATTCTATAATATTCATTCACACAGTGGATTATGTTAAACAACGCCAAAACAAATATTGTTTTTGCAAATTAATTCATCCTGTAACAATAGTGTTTGAAGAACTTCATGTAATTAAATTTAACATGTATTCATTGACAGCTTGTATTTTTTTACTTTTTTGCTGACGATATAATCTCATTCCTTGAACAGCTGTAATATCCGTCTCGCCTAACAAATTGAAGCCATACTTTTATATTTGTTTTATTTATCAAGCCCTGCACATAGCTTGATCTCTAATTTAATAATAATAATTTGCTTGTCAGTAGAGTCCCATTACAAGCATTTTATTAAAATTGAGTTTGCTCGTCAGTAGAGTTCTTTTTTAGAGACATTTCTTATTCATATTTTGCTCGTCAGTAGGGTCTGTTCTTTCTTTTCCTCTAGATTGAAATTAATTAATAATTTGCTTGTCAGTAGAGTCCCATTAGAAACATTTTATTAAAATTGAGTTTGCTTGTCAGTAGAGTTCTTTTTTAGAGATATTTCTTATTCATATTTTGCTCGTCAGTAGAGTCCTTTTCTTTTCAACTAGATTGAAATTAAAATTTGCTCGTCAGTAGAGTCCCTTTTACAAAACATTTTTCGTTAATACTTTTGATTATCAGTACTGTCCCTTTTAGTATCTAAATTAAATTTGATTACCAGTAGAGTCCTTAATACTAAATATCACCAAGGGGGAATTGGAGGTCAAAAAATTCCTTAAAAAATCGATCACATGTAGATAATAAATTTTGGCAAAGCACTTACCGAGTGTCTCCACCACAACTTCAGGTTCCGAGTATGCAAAACCGTCCCAGCAATATTTCTCCAAGACAACCCTGCCCATAGCCGGTTTACTCGTCATAGTCTCATCCTCCTGCCAACTAATCCTTTTCTTAGAATTCAGCCTCCTAATTTCTTCGTCGAGTGGCACAACAGATTCCAAAGAGTACAAATCGAGATGGGAAAAACTTATTATCAAATTCACCACATTTGGGTTATCAATAAACAAAAACGCATGAGAGTTTCTAGTCAGAGATAAACAATTCGGCCAAACTATGTTCTGGTAGACTTTATCCTCTGGTGGTGGTTCTTTGGGTTTGATTTTACTTGTTTTGGCTGTTTTATCTTTGGTGGTTGTTTTATCTTTGGTGGCGGTTTTTGCAGAGCTTTTGGCAGTGTTTGCTAAAGGTTGTTTCGGTGTGTAGTCTGTCAGTTTTATATTGCAAGAGTAACAAGATGGTTTGACGAATATTATGATTTTGGAGAGATGCTCCTTGATTTCTTGCATGTTGAACCAGATACTCGGATCTGGTGGTAGAGGCGGTTCTTTTATTTTGGTGCCTTTGGTACCCTTGGCTGGTTTCTTTTGATCTTTGGGCGCTGGTAATAAAAAAAGGTATCTTATGCGTGTGCCCTTTGGTAGTAAAAATTGTAAAAAGTCTATCTATTTGCTGTGCGATCAGGCGTATTTTATATAAAAACAAGCAAGGAAAAATCTTATAACTGAAGAATTTATGTTAAAAGTTTATGTAAATAATAATATAACCGTTCATGTAAAAACAGACTGACTAATTATATATTCTTTAACTAATCACATGCATTACAAATATTATTAACAATCACATATTGACACAAAACAAAAGAAAAACATATACGAGTATACATGAACATAGAGTTATAAGCGTTTAGTATCAAACTTCAACAATAACTAGTACAAATTGCTGGAACTTCCCGTACCGTAATGAAATATTCGAAAAATTTTAAACGTTTTCAAATATATTATTTCAAATTATGTTATTATATTGTTACAAATACTGTAACTATCATTATTTTTGCTATCTTGTTTGTTATATCTGAGCAAATCAAATGTAAATCATAAATCATAAATCAATTTATCTCCAGGAACATTAACAATCGTCATTTAATTTCGAATTCAATTCCAAAAAAAAATATAGTCGCCTAATTTGCACAAAATTGAAAAAGTGCTACCGTACAGTCACAGTCTAAACGCATTTGCAAATAATTCTGTGCGTCGTTTTCACTTATACTGTGCTTAGCTAGGCGGCATTTTCACATTTTACAATAGTTTTCACGAAATTGAAAAAGTGCTCCGATACATAAACAGTTTGAACGCACTCGGGTAAACATTTGTACCAGAGTGTCGCTTAGACTATGCTTAGCCAGGGCAATTTTTTAACTTCCCGTAGGGTAGTTATAGTAATGGGCCGAAAATCGAAAATGAAAATTTTTGCATTTCTCGACGTTTTAAAGGTTTCTGAACATTTTACTGCCATACTTCAGAAACTAAGGATATGTGTGTGTTTTGTATGTCCGCATTTTTTCGTCCAAGTTTTCGGGCGCACGGATTAACCGTTTTGAATGATTCATTCACCATTCGATTCCTATTGATAGAGAGATGTGCTGATTAGTTTTTGGCAAGGGCAGGTCCAGCCGTTACGGAAATAAAGAGCAAAGAGTGCAGAAAATAGAAATCGAGTTTTTGAGAGAACAGAGTATCGGATTTGAATGATCTAGAAAACATTCAGTTTGTAATGATTGAGAGAAGAGGTGATTAGTTTTTGGCAAAGACAGGTCCCGCCATTTCGAAGATACAGAGCTAAATGTGCAAAAAATGGCAGTTTTTAAGTGAACTAAGCGTCCGATTTGAATGATCTAAAAAACTTTCTGCTTGTATTAACAAAACAATTGCTTTTGAGGATAAAAAAATATTACATCTTTTATTAAATATTTTATTTTACATAAAATATTTTTAACTTTCCGTAGGGAAGAGAAGAATTTACTCTGAAAAAATTAGATTTTTGAGAAACTATACATTTTTCTTCAATTAATTCACAAAATATACACTTTTTTACGAATTTGAAGTAAAGAAGCTTAAAGAAGTTTTACTTCAAATTTTTTAGATTGTATCTTTTATATCATGTGGGGTATCGTTTAAAAGGTCTCGACGAGTTGAAAACGATTTTTACAAAAAAATGATTATATTGTAATAAAAACTTAATATAATATTGCAAAAAATATTAGAATGTTAAACTTTATTCATTTTTTTTTCAATTATGTAAGGTGTAAAACTTTTGTAGTGAGTACTAAAATTAAATATGCGATTTGTCCACAAAAATACACATTTATCGCATTTTTATTGAACGAGCTTGAAGAAGTTTTACTTCAAAAATTGCACTTTTTATTTTCCATAAAATATTTTTAACTTTCCGTAGGGAAGAGAAGAATCTACTCTGAAAAAATTAGATTATTTTCAAAAAAAAGTAAATTTTTGTCAAAAATTTATAGTTTCTCAAAAATATAATTTTTTCAGAGTAATTTTTTTTTCAAAATGTTAATCTTTTTGAAAAAAAAAATTGGTACTGGAAGTTCCAGCAATTTGCCTTAAGGCACGATGCCATGCGACCCATTAGTTGCAATTTTGGATTATAAATTCAAAAAATTACCCAGGCTAAGAACAGTCTAAGCGCCACTCTGGTACAAATGTTTATCCAAGGGCGTTCAGACTGTTTATGTACTGGAACGCTTTAACAATTTTGTGAAAACTATTGAAAAATGTGAAAATGCCGCCAAGCTAAGCACAATATAAGTAAAAATGTTGCACAGAATTATTTGCAAATGCGTTTAGACTGTGACTATGCGGGAGCACTTTTTTAATTTTGTGTAAATTTGGCAACTATTTTTTTTTTGAAATTGAATTCGAAATGAAATGACGATTGTTAATGTTCTGGAGATAAATTTTGAAGATTTATGATTTACATTTGATTTGCTCAGATATAACAAGACAGCAAAAATAATGAAAGTTACAGTATTTGTGATATAACGTTTAAAATTTCTCGAATATTTCATTACGGTACGGGAAGTTCCAGCAATTTGCCTTAAGGCAAGATGCCATACACCACTAGTTTATATGTAAAACTACTAAATAGACATTTTCACACTTATCACTGCCAATAAACAATTTAATTTATCATTTTCAATGTACCTTTACCAGCTTTCCCTTTACCCTCGATAGGTGCAGCAACCACAGGCTGCAAGAATAATTATTTTTGAAAAATTTGTAGTAAACTGATGTCTGAATACAAACTTTAATAACACTTGAAAAATAATTATTAATTAAATATAAAAAATAATTTCACAAAGTGATAGATTGGATAAAAATTGTACATTTATTAAGATGTAAAATGTACGTGTAAAAACTCTGAAACTTAAAACAAAATAGATGGATTCTTGGCTAATTAGAGATAAAACACTCCGGTGTTTGAATTATCTGATGTGAATTATCTATAATTAATTGAATTATCTGATGTGATCTGAATTATCGGTTTTTTGCAGAGCTTACCTTAGGTTCAGGTTTGTCCAAATTTAGTATGTATTCGTGACAGTTTTTCATAAAAGATGTGATCGTTAAAACTCTAAGAGGTGATGCTGGCATTGGGCTGATTATGCCGTGACGAATCGCCCAAGAAACCCAACGAAAGTATTTCCATCGTTCGAATTCTAGATAAAATAGAAAATAGAAAGCACGATGAATTACTACATACAAAATTTAGATTATTGAAATATCATAACTTATGGTAGTAAATCCTCTTTTTTCTAGATTTTTTTAAATATACTTTTCTTAGGCGCGACTAGGGAGTAAATCTGTACAAAAAAGCGTTACGATCGAGTCTAGTGCCAATGATTTGTCATTCGCTCACGATGAAATCATTTCAATACGAGTCGAATGTGATTAGTCGTCGTGTATGTGAATAGAGATCTGTCGTTGTATGCGTACCGGCATAAACGTTGTATGCGCACTGATATCAACAAGGAAATCGGCACAGATAAATAAACATTTTAAAGTTACATCGTAGTACAAATCTTGATTTAATGAAAAATGCCTGAATCAAAAGTATATTTTACCCAGTTCTTGAAACTTCTTGAAAATAATAAAACAAACTAAACATTTGTGCCGTGTACGAAACGTAAGATTATTGAAATAATTTCTGTATTATTAGTGGTTACTGTTTATGTTTGAAGTTATTAAAATGAAAATTATTTTTATGGGTAAGACAAATACTACAGCTGTTCAAAGAATGAGACTGTATCGCCAGCGAAAAAGTAAAAAAAATCAAGCAGTCAATGAATGTATGTTAATTTTAATTACATGAAGTTGTTTAGGCGTTGTTTATCATAATAATTCTCTGCATTTTTATAGATATTAAATAATGTTAACCCTTCTTTGCATGGTGATGGAAATTTCAATCATAATATTTAGTCAACAAAAAAAAGTTCTAAAAAGTTGTACTGTAAATTTGTTGTTGCTGGCAACATTTTAAGCGACTATTGCGTACAATAAAATTGCGATTTTTAAAAAAATAGCAAACGTCACTGTTAATTACCAGGACTAGAACTTAACATTTCGGTGTTTGTTGTGACTGGAAAAAAGGAGCAAGTTCTTAGTTTATTATAAGGAAGCAAACGAAGATATAAAATACAGTAAAAGTGAAAATGAGTGAGAAATGTTTTTGTTGTTTTATGTACAATTAATATCAAAATACTGTAAATAAAGTTCTCAAAACTATATAGTGATGGAAACATATGTGATGGAAATTTACATCACTACGCAGTAGTTCCACTTGTAATGTATGGCAAAGATTTTTGTTGTGTTGTTTTTTGAAGAAACAGATTATGACTTGTATAAGTTCTTTGGTTTATTATTCTACATGTCAGTAATCAAAATTCCTAGCACAAGATCATACTGGTCGCCAAAGTTTGAACAATAAACATATGGGAGAAGTAAATCTCACAGATAGCTTTTTGGGCAGAAATCATATAACAAAGAGGTTTAAAAAGTGGTATTTTCATATTTTTTTATCTATTTGATCGAGCTAAACTCTTGGAATGTTTATAAAAAAATGCTCAAGAAAGAGGTGAACGTAAAAAGAGTCTGTGTACAATAGGCCAATTGAGTAAATGTGGTATCTATTTGTGCTTAAATAAAAATAATGATTGTTTTTTAAATTATTATAAAGAGTAAAAAAGATTGAGTGAACAATATATTTTATATAGTTCTGAGCTAAATATGTGGCAGTGCATGACGATGTAAATTTCCATCATATTGTTCTTTACATAATACATACTTCTATTTACATTAGATTAATTTTTATTTAATTTAGATCATTAATTACACCAGTAGAAAAAATCATGCAAAGAAGGGTTAAGTTCTCTCCAGAAAGGCTAGAACTAATGCTATTGCCAAAAATGTAGCACACACACACAAACACACACAAAAACACAAACATCTATTTTTCTCCAAAATAATCAATTTAAAAACATTTTTGGTAAACTCTCAAATATAAAGTTACTTTTTAATAAAAATGTAATATGGTAAACTTTGGTAAACTCTCAAATATAAAGTTACTTTTTAATAAAAATGTAATATGTGTTAATATACTATCTTACTTGTTTCCCATTCAAGAGTCCAATCAATAACCTTAATCTTCTTCATCAACACATAATGACTGAAACAAGGAGCAATTTCTGATAAAACTCCCGTCTCCGCTTCACGCAAATCTTTCAAAACACCACAAACATACTTTGGCAACTCCAAGGGCTTCTACATACAAACAAACAAAATAATAAATAAACAAATTTAGCACTCAAGAAAAATATTTTGTTTGAACTCACCGCAGCCGCCTTTTTGGCACTTTTTTTGCTTTTGGGTTGAGAAACAGAACCGTCGGCTGCAGATTTTGAATCTTCGTCTTTGATTTCTTCACAATATTTTTGAAGGTAGCCCCAAAACCTTTCGTCGGTTATATCTGGAAATAAAATAGTTGTAAAAACTTGTGAGATTTGCATACAAACCACAAACACTAGGCTATGAATAATGATGTATAAATTAATATATACATTTATATATGAGATTTGCATACAAACCATAAACATTAGGCCTTATATAATGATGTATAAATCAATATATACGTTTATATATGAGATTTACATACAAACCCCAAACACTAGGCTATGAATAATGATGTATAAATCAATATATACATTTATATATGAGATTTCCATACAAACCACATAGACTAGCAATATATAATGATGTATAAATCAATAAATACATTTATATATGACATTTCCATACAAACCCCAAACACTAGGCTATGAATAATGATGTATAAATTAATATATACATTTATATATGAGATTTGCATACAAACCCCAAACACTAGGTTATGAATAATGATGTATAAATTAATATATACATTTATATATGAGATTTCCATACAAACCCCAAACACTAGGCTATAAATAATGATGTACAAATTAATATATACATTTATATATGAGATTTGCATACAAACCCCAAACACTAGGCTATGAATAATGATGTATAAATCAATATATACATTTATACATGAGATTTCCATACAAACCCCGAACACTAGGCTATGAATAATGATGTATAAATTAATATATACATTCAGTGGCGTCGGAACCAAATTTTTGATAGGTGGGCTCGTTTTTTTTTTTTTTTTTTTTTTAGATAGGCAGCCGGTGGTCTCGTTTTTTTTAGAGATATTAGCCCATATAATTTTTTGAAATTGATGGGTGGGCTGAGCCCCCCCATCAAAATTCATGGGTGGGCTCAAGCCCACACAGCCCACACGGTTCCGACGCCACTGTATACATTCATATATGAGATTTCCATACAAACCCCAAACACTAGGCTATGAATAATGATGTATAAATTAATATATACATTTATATATGAGATTTCCATACAAACCCCAAACACTAGGCTATGAATAATGATGTATACTCGTAAATTAATATATATATTTATATATGAGATTTCCATACAAACCCCAAACACTAGGCTATGAATAATAATGTATAAATTAATATATACATTTATATATGAGATTTCCATACAAACCCCAAACACTAGGCTATAAATAATGATGTACAAATTAATATATACATTTATATATGAGATTTGCATACAAACCCCAAACACTAGGCTATGAATAATGATGTATAAATCAATATATACATTTATACATGAGATTTCCATACAAACCCCGAACACTAGGCTATGAATAATGATGTATAAATTAATATATACATTCATATATGAGATTTCCATACAAACCCCAAACACTAGGCTATGAATAATGATGTACAAATTAATATATACATTTATATATGAGATTTCCATACAAACCACATACACTAGGCTGTATATAATGATGTATAAATCAATTTGCAAATAATTCTGTGCAACATTTTTATTTATACTATGCTCAGTTTGGCGGCATTTTCACATTTTTATTAGTAAAACTAAATAATTATAAATTTTACCTTCCATGTCGATTTCATACTTCTGCCAACCGGTTAAGCACACAAAAACACTAAAATCATTAGTTTCCGATTCGTAAATCCAACTGAGCGATGCAATTTTGAGTAATGCCTTGCACAATAATAAGGGCCACAATTCAATTTTATTACTTGGGCCTGGCAAAAAGGTCCTGGGCAAAATCGGCGTCTCACTTATATCCAATGGAAGACTGTCGTCGACAAAAACACGACGCCAACAACCCAGAAAGTACAATCTGACCACATATTTACCTAAATCAGAAACAAACCGAATTAAAAATAATTCAAACTAGTGGTGTATAGCATCGTGCCTTAAGGCAAATTGCTCGAACTTCCCGTACCGTAATGAAATATTCGAGAAATTTTAAACGTTATATTACAAATACTGTAACTTTCATTATTTTTGCCATCTTGTTATATCTGAGCAAATCAAATGTAAATCATAAATCATAAATAAATTTATCTCCAGAACATTAACAATCGTCATTTCATTTCGAATTTAATTTAAAAAAAAATAGTTGCCTAATTTACACAAAATTGAAAAAGTGCTCCCGTATAGTCACAGTCTAAACGCATTTGCAAATAATTCTGTGAGACATTTTCGCTTATACTGTGCTTAGCTTAGCGGCATTTTTACATTTTTCAATAGTTTTCTCACAAAATTGCTTAGACTGTGCTTAGCCTGGGTGATTTTTTGATGTTTTTAATCCAAAATTACAAAAATATTTTATGGAAAAAAAGATGTAATAATTTTTCATCCTTAAAAGCAATCACTAAAAAGATGGCATTTATCATGTGGTTCAGCGGTAAATGAATATATATAATATATATACATTTATATATGAGATTTACATACAAACCCCAAACATTAGGGCATATATAATATAATATATACATTTATATATCCAATTTACATACAAACCACAAACACTAGGCTGTATATAACGATGTATAAATCAATATATACATTTATATATGAGATTTCCATACAAACCACGAACACTGGGCTGTATATAATGATGTAAAAATCAATATATACATTTATATATCCAATTTTCATACAAGGGCCATATATAAATGTGTATAAATCAATATATACACTTATATATAAGATTTACATACAAACCACATAGACTAGTCCATATATAATGATGTATAAATCAATATATACATTTATATATAAGATTTACATACAAACCCCAAACATTAGGCCATATATAATGATGAATAAATCAATATATATATATATATATATATATATATATATATTTATATATGAGATTTACATACAAACCATAAACACTAGACCCTATATAATGATGTATAAATCAATATATACATTTATAAATGACATTTACATACAAACCACAACCACTAGGCCATATATATTGATGTATAAATCAATATATATATTTATATATGAGATTTACATACAAACCACACACACTAGGCTATAAATAATGATGTATAAATCAATATATACATTTATATATCCGATTTACATACAAACCACAAACACTAGGCTATGTATAATGATGTATAAATCAATATATACATTTATATATCCGATTTACATACAAACCACAAACACTAGGCTATGTATAATGATGTATAAATCAATATATACATTTATATATGAGATTTACATACAAACTACATAGGCTAGGCCATATATAATGATGTATAAATTGATATATACATTTTTATACGAGATTTACATACAAACCACACACACTAGGCTATAAATAATGATGTATAAATCAATATATACATTTATATATAAGATTTACATACAAACCCCAGATATTAGGCCATATATAATATAATATATACATGCATATATGAGATTTACATACAAACCAAAGAGACTAGTCCATATATAATGATGTATAAATCAATATATACATTTATATATAAGATTTACATACAAACCCCAAATATTAGGCCATATATAATGATGTATAAATCAATATATTATATATATATATATATATATATATTTATATATGAGACTACAAACATAAACACTAGACCCTATATAATGATGTATAAATCAATATATACATTTATAAATGACATTTACATACAAACCACAACCACTAGGCCATATATATTGATGTATAAATCAATATATATATATATTTATATATATATATATATATATATATTTATATATGAGATTTACATACAAACCACACACACTAGGCTATATATAATGATGTATAAATCAATATATACATTTATATATCCGATTTACATACAAACCACAAACACTAGGCTATGTATAATGATGTATAAATCAATATATACATTTATATATGAGATTTACATACAAACTACATAGGCTAGGCCATATATAATGATGTATAAATTGATATATACATTTTTATACGAGATTTACATACAAACCACAAACACTAGGCTATGAATAATGATGTATAAATCGATATTTACATTTATATATGAGATTTCCATACAAACCACAAACACTAGGCCATATATAATATAATATATGCATTTATATATGAGATTTACATACAAACCACAAACACTAGGCCATATATAAATGTGTATAAATCAATATATACATTTACATATGAGATTTCCATACAAACCACGTAGACTAGGCCATATATAATGATGTATAAATCAATATATACATTTATATATGAAATTCGGATACAAACCACATAGATTAGGCTGTATATAATGATGTATAAATTAATATATACATTTATATATGATATTTCCATACAAACCACGAACACTAGGTTGTATATAATGAGGTATAAATAAATTTGCAAAAAATTCTGTGCGACATTTTCGCTTATACTGTGCTTAGCTTGGCGACATTTTCACATTTTTCAATAGTTTTCACAAAATTGGAAAAGTGCACCAGTACGTAAACAGTCTAAACGCACTCGGGTGAATATTTGTACCAGAGAGGCGCTCAGAATGTGCTTAGACTGGGTAATTTTTTGAATTATTTGAATTTTTAATCCAAAATCACAAAAATATTTTACGGAAAATAAAAAAGATTTAATAATTTTTTATCCTCAAAAGCAATTATTTTGTCAACTTAATCAGAAAGTATTTTAGACGCTTAGATCACTCAAAAACTGCAATTTTTTGCACATTTAGCTCCGTATCTCCGAAACGCCTAGACCTGTCTTTGCAAAAAATTAATCACATTTTCTCCCAATCATTACAAATAGAATGTTTTTTAAATCTTACCGTTAGGGTTAACCAAGGGTTGATGATTTTGTCCTTTGCCAGCTTTGCACAGGGCATAAACGTGGTGCCAAGGCTTCCAGGCCAAACCCTGGGTACTAGGTTCGAATACAGGAGTTGTAGATTCAATTTGGAACAAATCCTGGGCTCCTAAATATTGAAGAAGACATATCGCGCTAATAAACTCTCTCATGAACTCCGATTGTACTATATGTTTGTTGGCGGTTGTTAAATTTGAATAAGGTGATGCAGTTGGATCATAAACCACCAATTGATCCTAGGGTAAAAGACAGAGGAGTTAGATAAAAGATAGAATTTTTGGTTGGTTTGATTTGAATTTTTTTACCAAAGTGTATATCTCTGTTGCTCTTTTCCACTCCACGACATTCTCACAAATAGATTGAGGCAAAAATACGTTATCGGGATCTTCAAAATGCGGCACACTGCTGTTTGTGGCATCTGCACCTAAATCTGCAACCTGGGATATAACATTATATATATATATATATATATATATATATATATATATATATATATATATGGACAAACCTCACAATATATACACAAAAAATGAGACAACATGAACTAAGTGTGGTCTACCATAAACAGAAAAATTTCAAAAGTATCCTAGTACAGAAATATGATAAAATGATCAAAATGAAAATGATAAAAATAAATGAGTGGATTATATAACAGGATATTAAAAATGATGAAAATTTTCTGAAAGTTTTGGAAAGTTTTAAGAAAAAGTTAATGACAAAATTGAATTAATTACCTGTATGGTTGAATATACGTTAGCACTTTTTCACTAAAAAAGATTTTATCAAAAATTGAATTTATGAGTTGCTTTTCAGCCGAATAAGTAAATTTTGTAAATCAAAATTTCTTTCTTGAAAATGCCCACTCGTTTAACTTCACTCCAAAGATCTTATATCATGAAAATTGTATCTTTAGGAGATTATTTGTGAAAAGTTGTCTTATTCTTATGAACGTTTCTAATAGTGTTAACATTAGATCAGATCACAACCTGTTTTACATGATTCTCATTTAAATTTTTTACACTTTTTGATAAACAATATCAACTTCCGTTTAAGATTAATAATTTAAGTATTTACATCTTCACATAAAAAAACAACACGCAAACACATCCTTATAGTCTTCAAGTAGCGCACGTGTCTTCAAGTAGCCGATCTCATAACATCGAGAGAATAATATTGTTTGTTTCAAATAACGAACTTAAAAAAGACATAACTTATAGAAATTTTGATTTACAAAATTTACCTATTCGGCTGAAAAGCAACTCACAAATTCAATTTTTGATAAAATCTTTTTTAGTGAAAAAGTCCTAACGTATATTCAATCATACAGGTAATTAATTTAATTTTTTCATTAACTTTTTCTTAAAACTTTCCAAAACTTTCAAATTTTTTATCATTTTTAATGTCCTGTCATATAATCTACACATTAATTTTGAAAACTAATTGAAAAATGTGAAAATGCCGCCAAGCTAAGCACAGTATAAGTGAAAATGTCGCACAGAATTATTTGCAAATGCGTTTAGACTGTGACTATACGGTAGCACTTTTTTAATTTTGTGCAAATTAAGGCAACTTTTTTTTGAAATTGAATTCGAAGTGAAATGACGATTGTTAATGTTCTGGAGATAAATTGATTTATGATTTACATTTGATTTGTTCAGATATAACAGTAGATGGCAAAAATAATGAAAGTTACAGTATTTGTAATAATATATTTGAAAACGTTTAAAATTCCTCGAATATTATTTTACGGTACGGGAAGTTCCAGCAATTTGCCTTAGGCACGATGCTATACACCACTAGTTTCACTTTATTTAGAAATACAAAATAATTTGTATAAATTCTATCTTTCTAGTCTAGTCCTATCAATTTTGTACAAAGTGATAAAGGAATTGAATAGTACGATGCTGAGTGGGATGTTTCACTCGATGATAGTATTTTATAATCATTAATGAATTATTTATAAGAATTATTATCCTACCCTTGCAAGATCCTCTTGATCCAGTTCCCAAATTTTATCAGTAATTTCCTCATCGGCCCATTCGGGCCAAGGACATGTAAAACATATTGCTCCTGATCTTTGTGAGACTTCAGGTTCTTCACTAAACTTGGGACTTGTTATAATTGGTGAAGGTCTTGGCAATTTTGGAACTGCAAAACTAAAAACACAAATGATATATATAGTGACTGTCCTTGCATCATCATTAGATGTTATATTAACCCTTCTGTATCAATAACTTTAGATTTTTCATATAATTGTTGACTTTGATCAACTTAATGTCAACCTATATATATTAGGGTGATCCTAAATATGGATTCTGACGGAGTTTCCTTGCTCCCAGGGTCTCGAATGCTTTCAAATTGATAAAAGAAAATTCTCTGAAAGTTTTAAGTCTTAATATTAATTTTTAGATAGTCCGCAACTCAATCAAAGTTTCTTATGAACAAAACATGAGTAAAACTTTAAACTTCTATTGGATTGCGGACTATCTAAAAGTTAATATTAAGAGCTAAAACTTTCAGAGAATTTTCTTTTATCAATTAGGAAGCATTTGAGCCCCTGGGAGCAAAGAAATTCGAAAATGTCCATATTAAGGACCACCCTAAAATATATATATATACATATATTTGTAACACTTTAGCATATTGTATCTTGAAAAGAATAAATTGTATAAAAATGACAGTAACCCACAAAAGAAATTCTAAAAAATTATTTCCATACAAAAATTGGTTCAATTATATTTTTTTTCAAAATTTTGAAAACTATCGGCACTTTTAGGGCACACACAGTGTATGGAAACGTATTACAACTTTCTTGTGATTTACTGAATGGATATAAAAATAGTAGCAACAAAATTCAGTGGCTAATTCTCCCATAACACAATAATGTTACGTCAACACTATGTTACGGTTTTATCTTCATATAAATTGGTAGTAAAAACTGTCAAAATGCTATGTATTTGCTGTACAGTCAAACTTTTTACTCATAAAACCTAATTTCACGTATAGTATGCGTTAAGGGCAAATCACAAAGATGCACTTTTGAGAACAATAATCTTATGATAAGTGAGATTCTGTTATAATAACATTCTTCCTTGCTTGCTTATATATAAAACACGCCTGATCGCACGGTAATTAGATATACATTTTCATAAATTTTACCACCAAGGACAATTGCCCCAAAAAATTTTAAAATAAATTTTCCTTACCCTGCTTCCTTTTTACCCTTGGCTTCTTTTTTATCCTTCTTCGGCGGCATAGTTTTTGAAAACTTCACACAATAATTTAAAATTAAAACTATTCAAATATAAAAACAATTTTTTGAATTTAAATACAAACCCTGAAAATAAATACCCCATTAAAAAATATCCCAACATGTTTTTGTTTAGTTAATTACAAAATAATATGTTAAATATAAAATTTAACAAATTTGAATTTGAATTTTCAAGTTTGAAGTGAAGTTGTAAACGAATCAAAAGTGTAGATTCAGGAATGCACTAGATGGCAATAGTGGGCGGTGTTTGACAGGTGACAGATGTCATATAAATTTATGCAAATTACAAAGAAACGGCTCAGCCGATCGTCGCACAAAACTAAAAAACGATAGTCCTCATCGAGATATATTAAATGGCTTTTAAATTTCTGAAATCGGTTTAGGCGTTTTTGAGCAAACGTCGATGAAAGTTGTAATTTTGACAAATGCCAAAAAAATGGTACTAATTTTTGGAAACTTTGACGAATTTTTAAAGCTAAACGAGTTGTCGTAGGGCCGTAATATTTTAGTATGATCTATAAGACTATGGTATCAACCGCCAAAAAAATAATAATAAAAATCGTCGAAAAAATTGTTTTTAACACTTTATTATAAGAAAACGGTCGGGCTGATATTTACCAAAAACTAATCAGCATGATTCTCAACCATCATCTTTCAAACGGTTTTTGAATTTTCAAAATCGATTCAGAATTGCGGGCTAAAACGTGGATGATTTTTTTTCACTTTTCTGCTATTTGCAAAGAAACGGCTTGGCTGATCGTGGCGAAAAATTGATAAACGATAGTCCTCATCGCGATACATCGAATGGTTTTAAAAATTTTGAAATCGGTCTAGTCGTTTTTGAGAAAACGTCGATTTTGGGTTAAAAATCTGTTCACACACACACACACACACACGCATACTTTTTCCAAATTTGGTCTCATTCGATTCAGAATGGCTTGAAACGTCGAGAAAACGTAAAATTACCGAAACGGATTTTTATTGAAAAGTTAAAAAATTTAAAATTGCCAAAATAATTCAAAATAAAAAAACAATTTTTCATTTTTTTTCAAATATTTACAATTTCTCAAAGATCTAATTTTTGCAAAGTCAAAAGAATACGGAAAGTTCCAGCAATTTGCGTTAAGACACGATGCCATACACCACTAGTTGTTTAATTAAATTTAAAGTTAAATTAATTTTGTTTATTTAATAAAATATTAATTTGAATTTGAATTTCGAAGCCGAAGTGAAGTTGTAAACGAATCAAAAGAGTAGATTCAAGATGGCGATATAAGTTTGACAGGTGACAGCTGTCAACTGTCAAACGTCAAATATTTACTTAAACTCGCAATAAAATAATTAAAAGTGATGCAACAATTATTTTCAAAATACAAAAGTGTTAAAAAATGGGCGTTAAAAATATATATTTATACTGCATTCTGATATGCCTGCTACATTATGCATCTTATACCAAAACTGAATCTATTACCAACAATTCTTTGGAAGAATTGTACACAAACACTTCTGCCAAAACAGATTCCATTACTCTTTTATCAAAAACCAGTCTACCGCCTGATCAAAATGCCACGATTGAAAATCCTGATCCAGTGCTTCCTGAAAAGGGCTCCGCTGAACAAGAACAACACAGCTCGATGTCTATATTCTTCGTGCTTTGTGTGCTGGCTTTAGGGATTCTTTTAATTCATTTCATGT
Organism: Ctenocephalides felis; assembly: GCF_003426905.1. Lineage (NCBI taxonomy): Eukaryota > Metazoa > Arthropoda > Insecta > Siphonaptera > Pulicidae > Ctenocephalides > Ctenocephalides felis. The sequence goes on along the minus strand of NW_020539726.1, from coordinate 36,023,786 downwards.
TACAAACAGGGTTTCAGTATTTACCTGAAAGTATTGTTGTAGTTTTCTTAGGTGCTTTAATCGGCTTGATAATTAATTTAATGTCGTCTAAAAATATTGCAAATTGGAAGAATGAAGAAGCCTTTTCACCCACAGCGTTTTTCTTAGTGCTTCTACCGCCTATAATATTTGAATCCGGGTATAATTTGCATAAAGGTAATTTTTTTCAAAATATTGGTTCCATCCTGGTGTTTGCTATATTTGGAACAGCCATATCAGCCTTTGTTGTCGGTGCTGGTGTGTATTTACTAGGAATGGCAGATGTTGCTTATAACTTAAGCTTTGTTGAATCCTTTGCTTTCGGTTCATTAATTTCTGCAGTAGACCCTGTAGCTACCGTAGCTATTTTCCATGCTTTAGACGTGGACCCAGTTTTAAACATGTTGGTGTTCGGAGAAAGTATTTTAAATGATGCTATTTCAATTGTTTTAACAACTGCAGTTTTGGAATCCAACAATCCTTTAATGACGACTGCTGAAGCTGTAGTCTCCGGTTTAAATAGGTTTTGTTTAATGTTCTTTGCTTCGGCTGGTATCGGTGTAGTCTTTGCCTTAATTAGTGCTCTTTTGTTGAAACATGTTGATCTTAGAAAGTATCCGTCCTTAGAGTTAGGTATGATGTTGGTGTTTACTTATGCACCTTATGTTTTGGCAGAAGGAATTCATTTATCAGGTAAAAGAATAATATTAGAACTCTAACTTTAGACTAATACTAAATACTAATATATCAAAAATAAATTGTATTATTATGATTTTAGGTATAATGGCGATATTATTCTGTGGCATTGTGATGTCCCATTACACACATTTCAATTTATCAACGGTTACACAAATAACTATGCAGCAGACGATGAGAACTTTGGCTTTTATTGCAGAAACTTGTGTGTTTGCTTATTTAGGAATGGCTATATTTAGGTAAACACTGCTGCAATAATAAACAGTAATATAATATATACAGTTTTAATTATAATTTTACTGTTTTTACAGTTTTCGTCACAGAGTGGAACCTGCCTTAGTTATTTGGAGCATTGTACTTTGCTTAATTGGAAGAGCTGCAAATATATTTCCTTTATCCTGGCTTGTGAATCAATTTAGGGAGCACAAAATCACTAAAAAGATGGCATTTATCATGTGGTTCAGTGGTAAATAATGATGTACACATTTATATATGAGATTTTCATACAAACCACATAGGCTGGGCCATATATAATATAATATATGCATTTATATATGAGATTTGCATACAAACCCCAAACACTAGTCCATATATAATGATGTCTAAATCAATATATACATTTATATATCCAATTTACATACAAACTACAAAGACTAGGCTGTATATAATGATGTATAAATCAACATATACATTTATATATGAGATTTACATACAAACCCCAAACACTAGGTTGTGTATAATGATGTATAAATCAATATATACATTTATATATGAGATTTACATACAAACCACAAACACTAAGACATATATAATGATGTATGAATCAATATATACATTTATATATGAGATTTCCATACAAACCCCAAATACTAGGCCATATATAATGATGTATAAATCAATATATACATTTATATATTCATTTGCATATAAACCACATACACTAGGCTGTATATAATGATATATAAATCAATATATACATTTATATATGAGATTTACATACAAACCCCAAACACTAGGTTGTATATAAATGTGTATAAATCAATATATACATTTATATATGAGATTTACATACAAACCACATAGACTAGGCCATATATAATGATGTATAAATCAATATATACATTTATATATGAGATTTACATACAAACCCCAAACACTACACCATATATAATATAATATATACATTTATATATGAGATTTACATACAAACCACAAACACTAGGCCATATATAATGATGTATAAATCAATATATACATTTATTTATATATGACATTTGCATACAAACCACAAAAGCTAGGCTATGAATAATAATGTACTTATTAAATTAAACAACGGCATTCTTTTTTGCACTATTAATCATTTTAAATTCTACGTACGTTTCGGGACTCGGTTTGTTCCATCATCAGTGCAATAATTTTATATTTAATCACTAAAATATGGACTAGAATGTCGAAAAAACTATGATTCGCAAACAAAAGAGTGTCATAAAGCCAAATATTAAATTTATTTGAACATTATCGTCAAAAACATTTGACATTTGACATTTGACGTATGAGCCGCCGGCCAATGTTTTATTTTAAAAAACGCTTCAACAAAAAAAAAGAAGAAAGAAGAAAATAAATCAATAAAAAAATAAAATTAAAAGAAATTTATATATAAAAAGAAAAAAAATAAAAAAATAAAAAAAAAAAAAAGAAAATAAAAAGAAAAAAATAAAATAAAAAATTAAAAAAAAAATTAAAAAAATAAGAAAAAATAAAAAAAAGAAAAAAAAAGAAAAAAAAAAAACAAAAAGAAATCAAAAAAAAAAAAAAAATAAAAAAAGAATAAAAAATAAAAAAAGGATAAAAAATAAAGAAAAAAAAACAAAAAAATTAAATTAAAAATGCAAACTTTCTACGCGGTTTTGGAATAAATTCTCACCTTTCCCACAACCTTTGGATTAACACCAATAATTCAAGACTGAAAGTGGCCAAATCGGTTCAGCCGTTTTCGAGTTTTAGCATACGAGCTCGATTTTCATATATATATATATATATATATATATATATATATATATATATATATCAAGTATATATATATCAAGAACTATCAAGTATATATATATATATATATATATATATATATATAAATTTTTATTACTTTACAGGTTTGCGAGGTGCCATATCATATGCACTTTCCTTACATTTAGAATTTTCTGATGAAACACGTCATGTAATAATTACAACGACACTTATAATTGTACTTTGCACAACACTTATATTCGGGGGTGCTACGATGCCTTTGCTGAAATTTTTGCAGGTGATAAAAATCAATTTTGATAAGAATATTTGTGAATTTTTTTGCTCCCAAGGGCTTAAAAGCTTCCAAAGTAATAAAAGAAAATTCTCTGAAAGTTTTAGCTCTTAATATCAACATTTAGATAGTCCGCAGTTCAATTGAAAGTTTTGTATATTTATTATTAAGTAAATTCTTACGCCACCTGTGATAGCATTTGTGAACTCACTTAAAAATATTTATAAATCACTTAACCTCTAATTAAATCCATGTGGGCTATTTAACGAAATATTTATTCATCGTGGCATCAAAATTAATTTTGCAGCAAAATATTTATTTAACTGGTGATTTTGACACTCAAACTACCAGTAATAAATTGCCATCAAAATTACACAGATGGCGCAAGAATTTACTTAATGATATATGTTAATAACGAATATTCAAAACATTTAATTGAATTGCGCACTATCTAAACGTTAATATTAAGAGCTAAAACTTTCAGAGAATTTTCTTTTAACAATTTGGAAACGTTTGAGCCCTTGGGAGCAAAGAAATTCCCTAGAACCACCCTAAATATATATAAATCTATTACCAAAGGCGAACAAGAAGACCCGTTCAGCCACAAGACGTACAAGACGTCAGCAAAAAGCAATAACATTAAGCAAAACCCGAGAATGGGGATCAGCAATCGATTCAGAACTACTAAGTGAATTAACAACCGAAGAAGAACGTGACGTCACATTCACCCAAGTAAGACGAGGCCTAGAATTCATACGACTGGACCACAAATACTTGAGACCGTTTTTCACTCGAAGATTCACCCACCAGGTAATAATAAATAATATATATGTATATATATATATATATATATATATATATATATAAGTCGCGTTTTCCTTCCCGACGATATACCGCACAAACCGATTTCGACAATTTTGCATTCGTTGGAAAGGTCTCGGGCTCCGCAAGGTTTACAGCTAAGAAAATTAGTGGTGCATGGCATCGTGCCCTAATGCAAATTGCTGGAACTTCACGCACCGTAATTAAACATTCGAGTAATGACATTAGTGAGAATTATCAGAATTATGCTTGGTTAAGTCAACGTGCAATTCTTGCCGCAGAGAATAATGATGTACACGCACTGAATTTCACCATTCAATCAAAAATTGCTGGCGATTTGGTGACATACCAATGATTCCGACTGGTCTTCCGTTTGACTTCAAACGATTGCAATTTCCTTGCGTTCGCAATAACAAGTCGCAAAGCCAATCGCTTAGTGTTTGCGGGATAAATTTCAAATAGATTTTATAGAAAATCATTGTTTTTTACATGGGCAGTTATACGTTGCCTGTTCGCGAGTTGGAAAACCATCCGCTTTGTTTGTGTTAACGTCAGACCAGAAAACAAAAAATGTGGTTCACCAAAGAGCACTTCAATGAAACGGATAATTTGCGGATTCACTTTCATTTACTTAGAGAAGTTCTACTAAAAAACACTTCATTTTTGTAATGGAAATAAAATCATTACTGTTTTGTGTAATAAAATCAAATTTTTCCTTTTCAAATATAAAACAAACAAAAAATTTCTTCATCTTTCTCACGAAACCATCTGGTGGCGAAACGGAGTTCGTCGGGTTTGCTAGTAATTAAATATAAAACATTTTATAATAATAATAACTATAAATTTATTTATTATTTTAGGAATTGAAGGATTGCAAAAGCCAAATGACGGATCTTACGAATAAATGGTATCAGACTATACGAGTTAGTCCTCAGATGAGCGATGATGATGACGTTAGTACGTGCAGTACTTAATTTAAATTTAATGCTAATTGACCAAAAGTGTTATGTGATATATAACAGAGTTACCTGTATTTTAATTTATGTTTTAAGTTTTAAGATAAGTGCAGATTTGTCAGTATTTTTTCTACAAATGTAGAATACTGTTGTATAGCTGATGTGTAAATAAAAAGTAATAAATTTGATTTATTGCATTCTAATGGAATGTTTGGTTTTCTCTAAATAATACTTAAGAGAATGCAATACCGAAATACCGTCTAAATTTACCAAATTTTTAAGGGTTTTTAGCGAATATCTTGCGAACGGTTAAAGTTATCATAAACTTTTTTGCACCAGCTAAGTGCTACCGGAATGTAACACCGGTATACCGAAAAACCAGTATACCGTCTAATTTTTTGGCGGTATTAATTCTGTTATTTCGGTATTAAAACGTAAACCTCAGTTGATACAAGTTACTTTCAAGCTTGAGTTTCTTGGAATCATTCAAATTTTAAAAACCGAATTACTAGTATCAATTTTTTTTATCGGTATTGCATTCCCCCTTTACTTATCACCATAATTTTTTTAATTGCTATTTATGCAAAATGCTATATAAATATATTATTGTCTTTAAAATTTAACAGTTGTTCTATATATTAATATTATTTATCTCTATAATATAAAAATATAGCATTGCTTTTCGTATGAATAACAGACTTTTAGCTGATATCCATATGGGTTAGTTTGAATACAAAAATATTTATTTAAATTCATATATATATATATATATATATATATATATATATATATAATTTTATAATCTTAAAAAAATAATGTCTTAACACTATGAATATAATAACAAATTTGGAATGTCACTAACGTTTCGATTTCCTTAACTTCTTATGACTAACAATAATAAAATATGCATAAAATTAACATGGCTATAAAAACATTGTTTTAAAATTCTATAGTAACATTTTATATCAATTTTAGTCTAATTTATAGAAAAATACTTTCATTTGAGGTAACAATCTAATAAATTATTTACTAACGATTAAGCTATGAGTTAGTAAATAAGCATACTGTATAAATCTAATAATAAAATATGTTAAATGTTAACCCTTTCACTTGACAACCTGTGTGTACGAGTGTCGCCTTATAAGTATAAATAGATCGCAAACACGACGGTTTTGCCATGACTCCAATTTGAATTGTTTGCGCTCTCCATAGAGTGCGCCAGTAAATAAGATTTATATAAATATATACGGAAAGGGTTCATTTACGATAAAAACTTTAAAAATCCTTTAAAAAATACTTAAAATATAAATAAAGCTTTTAAACTAAACTATTATTCATATTAAGTTCTCATAACAAATCATGAAATTTTCGATTAAAATTTTCTTATAAATCTACTAAATAAATACTGAAAAATGTAAGTTATAACATTTGAACATATATACATCAGGGTGGTCCTTAATATGAATATTTTCGAATTTTCTTGCGCCCAGGGGCTCAAATGCTACCAAATTAATAAAAGAAAATCCTATAAAAGTTTTAGCTCTTAATATTAACATTTAGATAGTCCGCAATGCAATCAAAAAGTTTCTTGGTTCTTCTTCCTAAGTAAGTACTTATATAAATTTTTTGTTGTATTTTTTTATTTATGATCTAAATAAGCAAATACAATGCTATTCTCAAAATTTTGATTCACTTGTCAAGTTATAAAACAAATGGAGTTGTACTCAAGATACTTCGATTCAATTGCGAACTATCTTAAGGTTAATATTAAGAGCTAAAACTTTCAGAGAATTTTGTTTTATCAATTTGGAAGCATTTAAGCCCCTGGGAGCAAAGAAATTCGAAAAAATCCATATTAAAAACCACCCTAATATACATATGTATATATAAAACTCTTGGAATGTTTACTTGCAGCCAAATATTCGAAAAAAAGCAATATAATCAACTATTATAATAATGTACGTTTCGACGCTGTGTGCATGTCATTATTCAGCATGTTTAACAAATTTAAAAAAATATTTTACAAAGTTTTAAAAAAACATTACAAGACTACTAGAAGACCAGAAAAAATATCAACCAAACTAGGAAAAAAAACAACAGACGATTTTTAAAAATAAACATTGAATGCAATAATACAATAAAGTTAAATAATAAAATGAAATTAACGAAAATAAAACAAAGTATTAAAAATATTAAAAAAAAACAGAACTTGGAAGTTTTTTTTAAATAATTGATAACATCATAAATAAAAAAGAGCTGAATTACGTGATACAAAATGCTAAAAACAGATACAGCAAATTTCTAAGATCACATTGACTTTCTTTATGCTAAATGTTAGTATTAAAAGAATGATTTAATAATAATATGTTCCGAAAACATAGTTTTGTGTTGATTTGGATTTTTTGAACTACAGATATATTGATTTATTCTCTTGCAAATATTTTGTGAACTTTCACCAATATAACATCAATTGCAATCGTTACAATTTACTTTGGAAACACCTTCAATAATACGCTTATATTACATCATTTTTATATATCTTTACGTTTCAAAAGTTTCTGAACATTTTGGAATACCTTAGAAAAATAAATAAGTGTGTGTTTGGTGTGTGCGCATTTCTTCGTCCACGTTTTCGGGCGCACGGATCAACCGATTCAAATGGTTCGAAAAACATTTGATCCCTATTGATAGGGAGATGTGCTGATTAGTTTTTGGCAAAGACAGGTCCAGCCGTTACGGAGATATGGAGCAAAGAGTGCAGAAAATGCAAATCGAGTTTTTGAGAGAACGGAGCATCCGATTTGAATGATTTAAAAAACATTCAATTCGTAATAATGGGGAGAATTGGTGATTAGTTTTTGGCAAAGGCAGGTCCAGCGGTTTCGGAGATACTGAGCAAAGAGTGCAGAAAATACAAATCGAGTTTTTGAAGAAAAAGGGATTTCCGATTTGAATGATTCAAAAAACATTCAATTAGTAATGACGGGGAAAAGTGGTGGTTAGTTTCTGGCAAAGGTAGGTCCAGCAGTTACGGAGATACAAAGCAGAGAGTGCAGAAAATGCAAATCGAGTTTTTGAGAGGACGGAGCATCCGATTTGAGTGATTTAAAAAACATTCAGTTTGTAATTATTGGGAGAATGGGTGATTAGTTTTTGGCAAATGCAAGTCCAGCCATTTCGGAGATACCGAGTTAAATGTGTAAAAAATAGAAATTGCGGAGAGGAAAAAGCTTCCAATTCGAATGATTTATAAAACATTTTGCATGCGATTAGTTGAGAAAAGCGATTTTTTTCCCGAAATAAAATTTTTTTTTTTTATTTCCATTGTTCTAAATATGAAAAATGATCCGAATTTTAATCACATTTTTGGCTAAAATTCTAAAGCTCACTTAAATACTTTAAATAAACAACTTTAACTTTGCAATTCAGTTTATATAATTCTTAAAAATATGAGATAAGGTCTTTCAATTCTAACACGACTTGATCAAGTTTTGTTTATTTACTTTCATATGTTTATATAAACGCCGTCGTCCAATTCATAAGCTCTTATATTTTGTCTATAAAATAATAATAAGAATAATAAAAGTCGCAATATTTATAATAATCTGAATCTAATTTGAAAGCATTTGAGATTCCTCAAATATTTCATTACGGTACGGGAAGTTCTAGCAATTTGCCTTAAGGCACGATGCCATACACCACTAGTTAGTATATTTATTTGTATGTTTTGTCCTGTTTTAGATTTTTACTTGTTATATTTTCTATTACACTCGTAAAAAATGTTTTTGTAACTTTGTGGAATTTGTTAAACATGCTGAATGATGACACACATACAGCAGTGTCGAAACGTATAAATAAATAGATTATATATATATATATATATATATATATTAAATTTGAGTTAAAAAGTCGGGCGTCACATCAATAAAAATAGTATGAGTGTTTTTAGAAATATATTTAAAATCCATACGTTTCGGCTAGCATCTTAGCCTTCATTCAGTGGCAATCAATTTAACTATAAAAATTAGAACTAAATGAAATGTAAGAAATTTCATAGAAAAACAATAATAATAATAATAATAATAATGATAAAAGACAATTTTGTATCCTAATATAACATATGAAAACATTAGTAATCCGACGTCCGACGTCCGACTTTTTAACTCAAACTAAATATATTATATTAAATATATATCATATATATATATATATATATATATATATATATATAACACAGAATTATATACTTTATTCTCAAGTTCCCAAAGTAATAATTGTTGACCATAGAAAATTTACCCGCATTATCCATATGGCAACTTTTTAAATACTTATCACAAAGACTACTGTCCTTTATTACCATCAATGTCAGCAATATCTCGAAAAAAAAATTAAAATTTATTTTTCAATTTGTAGTACCTTTATGCATCTCCAAATGCTCCAAATAATTATCATTAACAGTAAAAAACTTCCCGCAAACCTCACAAATAAACCGACTTTTATGCATTTTCATATGCTTTTTCAACAAACTCGCAAGTCCAAAAAATTCACGACATTGCGGACACTGATGTATAGTATGATTATTAAATTTATGACTCTTCAAACGCTCATTAGAAATAAAACGCTCTGGGCAAACATCACAAGGGAACGGTAATTCCCCCGTGTGCCCCATTTTGTGCCGTTTAAGATCTTGAGATTTCAGGAATTTTTTATCACAAAGGTCGCAACAATGTTTTTTTTCCCCGGTATGTGATCTGATGTGCTGTTTTAGCCGGGAGCTACTAGGGAAAGCTTTGGGGCAAAAGTGGCACCGGTAGGGTCGTTCGCCGGTGTGGGAGCGTTGGTGCAAATCTAGGCCTGCTTTGGCACGAAAACCCTTTCCACAAGGTTGTCCCTGGATTTGAAAGTCGCATACAAAGGGTTTTTCGTTGTTGTGTATCCTCAAGTGCACCCTGAGTTGACCAACGGCTATAAAACCGGCACCGCAGACATCGCATTTGTGATCCTTTTGACCCGAATGCGTTTTCATATGGATAATAACACCGTTGTACGTTGCAATTTTTTTACCACAAATAGTACAGACATACTTATCGTTAGTGTGTGAACGCATGTGCTCTTTTAGTAAAAAAGATTGTTTGTAACTTTTATCGCATAAGTCGCAGGCGTAAGGGCGCTCGTTCGTGTGGGTTCTGAGATGTCTTCGCATTTCATCAGGGCGTTTGAATTCTTTGCCGCAAAAGTTGCATAAAAGTATGCGTTTTTCTTTGTGGGCTTTTAAATGACGTGCCAGGGAACAGGAATGGGAAAAAGTTAAGTTGCATACTGGACAAGATTGTATGGCTAATTTTTTGTGCTCGCCCGAGTGCACGCGTAAGGCTTTTTTAGTGTCGAAGCTTTCGAAACATTTGTTGCACGGATATGCGCCCGGTTTTTGCACAAACTTATTTAAATCTGGAGGAATGGTATCGTTACATTTAATACTATCAGGTACACTAACTGGGTCTTTCTTACATTTATCGCGTACACTAACTTGGTCTATTTTCTTATGAATTTTCAAGTGTCTCGTCAACAAACTAGAATAACCAAACGTTTTACCGCAAATTTTACAACTCAAAGACGCATTATGATTCTTATCATTATGTATTTTTAAATCCTCAATGTGATCGAAGGAATGTGAACATTTACCGCAAGAATAATCGCCGATGGTACAAAATAAATCATTTTGGACTACCTGAAGCAAATCGATGGGATGAACTTCTGTTCCCGAAGACAGGATTGTATTGACGTCGTTGTTGTTCAAAGTGTCTTCGACGGTTTTATCGGAGTCTTCGACAAAAGTTCTTTTACCGGTGTCTTCGACAAAAGTTCCTTTACCGGTGTCTTCGACTGAAATTCCCTTATCGTCGTCTTCGACTAAAGTTCTTTTACCGGTGTCTTCGACAAAAGTTCTTCTATCGGTGTCTTCGACAGAAGTTTTTCTATCGTCGTCTTCGACCGAAGTTCCTTTATCGGTGTCTTCGACTGAAGTTTTTCTATCGTCGTCTTCGACAGAAGTTTTTCTATCGTCGTCTTCGACTGAAGTTCTTTTACCGGTGTCTTCGACAAAAGTTCTTCTATCGTCGTCTTCGACAAAAGTTCCTTTACCGGTGACTTCGACGGAAGTTTTTTCATCGGTGACTTCGACAGAAGTTCTTTTACCTTTGTCTTCGTTGTTATCATTGTATTTGATGTAGTTTCGTAAGATTAGATCGGATTCTTGACACTGCATTTTGAATTTGAAGGCTTTCGTGATGTTTTCAAGGCACTCGTAACACATTTTTTCGGGTAGTCCGTCGTTTGCTTCAACCTGAAAAAAAACACTTTGTAAGAGGACATAAAAATTACATTCAAGCACGTAATTAAAATAAGTTTTATAATTAAGTATATATATATATATATATATATATATATATATGTTGAAGTTTCTTGTTTGGCTTGCCTCGGATACACGAGTGCTTACGTATAATATTCTATTTATTAATTATTTTTCATTATTTACAAAAAAGAAATTACTGACATTTGGTGCTTGTTTCCAATTATTAATTTTTTACAAGCTGTTATTAATATGTGTAAGTGATGTTGCGCCCTCCAATAAATTAATCATATATATATTAGGGTGGTCCTTAATATTTGTTTTCGAGAATTTCCTTGCTCCCAGAGGCTCAAATGCTTCCAGATGGATAAAAGAAAATTCTCTGAAAATTTTAGCTCCTAATATTAACTTTAAAATAGTCCGCAATTCAATCAAAGAGTGCAAAAAATAGAAATCGAGTTTTTGAGAGAACGGAGCATCCGATTTGAATAATTCAAAAAACATTGAATTTGTATTACTAAGGAGAAGTGGTGATTAGTTTTTGGCAAAGGCAGGTCTAGCCGTTTCGGAAATACTAAGCTAAATGTGCAAAAAATTACTGTTTTTGAGAGAACTAAGCATCCAATTTGAATGATTCAAAAAACTTTCTGCTTGTGTTGACTAAACGATTGCTTTTGGGAAAAGTTTTTTTACTTTAGAAATTTTCTTTACTTTTTTTTCCAATTTCCAAAAAAATTTTTTTACTAAATTTTATTCACGGATATTTTATTATGATATGAGAAGTTCCAGCAATTTGCTTTAAGGCACGATGCCATACACCACTAGTTAATGTTCTGGATAGATTCTCAGTAAAGTCCTTTTTTAATCTAATGGATTAATATTCAATTTTGCTCGTCAGTAGAGTCCCTTTTTAGTTCTATAACAATACTTCTTAATATATAATGTTATTAATGTAATTCGAATAAATTCGAGTAAATCGAAGTTAATTTTGCTCGTCAATAATGATTAAATTCTTTGACAAGGAGATAGAAATAGACTCGAATCAGAATAAACTTTAAAACTAAACGTAAAGATTCATTTAATTGGAATAAGTAACTCGCATAATAAAACATAAAAATAGCATTTTATCACTACACATCTTTTGTGTTAAATCATCGTTTGGCTTAAAAATATTAAAAATATAACTAAATTATTAATGAAATATAAAAATAAACTAAAATAAAAATAAATTTTATACTAAAGTATAAAAATGCACTTATGTAAAATAAATTGTATTATAAAATATAAAAATGCACTTCGAATAAAATAATTCATCATTAGACATTTTTTCAGGTAACTTCTAGTTTTAATAAAAAAAAATTAAAACCCTCATTGAAGTTTAAGTTACACTTAATTAAAGTTAAATGCATAATGAAGTATAAAAATGCTCTTCGATTATAGCAATTTAACGAGTAACATAGATTTAAATCTATGTTTATATTATTAATTATATAACTTTAAAACCTCAATTGAAACTTTTGTTGCAGTAACTTTATTTAAGTGCATCTTAATGAAAATAAATTACATAATGAACTATGGAAATGGATAAATATATAGAAGATAATTTCCATCTGTATACAAATATATTAAAATTTATTGATTACAAAACTCTAGAAATGTCATGACATTTTGTTTCAATTCAAATACGATGCCAAAGCTCACATGATTCCCATTGAAATATAAAACTGCACTTCGATTAAAATAATTTATCATAAGTAACTCATCGAATGAACTTATATGTTGTTGTTGTTGCAATCAAACTCATACTTAATTGAAATAAATTACTTTATAAAACATAAAAATGTACTTTGATTAAAGTACCAAATTTATCCATTTCAAGTAGATTAAAATATCATATTTATTATCATTATTACACATCATTTGAGATAATTCATCGTCACTTGCACTAACCTAAATATATACACTAAATATTAATAAAACATAAAAATCTTAATTAAAACTTAAACAGCACTTAATTAAAGTTATTGCAATTAAACTTGCATTTGATTGAAATAAATTGCACAATAAAATAGGAAAATGCGCTCAAAATCACAAAACATCAAGACCTAACCTAACTGACAAATATATACTAAATTTTATAATAAAACTTAAACAACTTAATTTGAACTTACTAAAAACATGCTGCAATTCAAATTGCATTTAATTGCAATAAATTGCACAATAAAACATAAAAATGCACTTAAAATCACAAAGCATCTTGACCTAACCTAACTGACAACTAATGACCTAACTTAACTGACAAATATTTACTAAATTTTAATAATAAAGAATAAAACTTAATTAAAACTTACAAGAATGTTATATTAGCACTTAATTGCAATAAATTAAATAATAAAATCATGATAAAATATCAAAATGCACTTAAAATAATTTACCTTTAGACACCTGTCATTCTTAACCTAACCTTAAAACGCTTCACTTTGTTTTTAGAGTAAAACATAAAAATGCACAAAATTTTAAATAAATTAATTAATTAAACAACAAAACGTTAAAAAGCACTTAGTTTAAAGTAATTTGAAGTATAAAAACTCATTTAGACTAAAAAAATTCAAAAAGACCTCTTTTGGGGCCACCTGTCATAATGTGCTCTAACCTATATCCAGTAAATTTTAACAATAAAGCATAAAAACTTAATTAAAACTAACTAAAGACATGTTGTAATTATAATTTTGAATTTAATTGCAAAAAATTGCACAATAAAACATAAAAATGCACTTGCATCTTAACCTGTCAACTAATGACCTAACCTAACTGACAAATATTTACTAAATTTTATAATAAAACTTAATTGAAACTTAGAAAAACGTAAAAACACACTAAGTAATTTATCATTACATATTGTTTGAGGTACAAAAATTCATTTAAACTAAAAAAAATTTTCAAAAAGACTTCTTATGGGGTCACCTGTCATCATTGTGCCCTAACCTCAAAATAGTCACTTGATAATAAACAAGAAAAATGAACATAATTTTAATTTTTTAATAAAATTCATTAAATTTAATTTTAATTTTAATAAATTGTGTAACAAAACGTAAAAAGGCACTTAATTTAAAATAATTATAATAAAATTTATAATAAAATACATGTATGAAAAATCATTTATATTAAAATAATTATCAAAAATCTTGACCTGTCAAATAATGGCCTAACCTAACTGACATATTTACTAAATTTTATAATAAAACTCAATTGGAACATACAAAAACGTAAAAACACAATAAGATTAAAGTAATTTAAATTTATATTAAAATAATTTTTTAAAAAGACCTCTTTTGGGTCATCTGTCATAATGTGCCCTAACCTCAAAATAGTCACTTGGTAACAGAACAGAAAAATGGACATAATTTTAATAAATTATACAACAGAACGTAAAAAGACTCTTAATTTAAAGTAATTTATCACTACATGTAGAAAAATGCATACTTAGTTTAAAGTAATTTACCCTCAAATAACGTTTTAGGTATAAAAATTCATTAAGACTAAAATAATTTTTCAAAAACACCTGTCATCATGTGCCCTAACCTCAAAATTTAGAAAGCTATTTAGAAAAGTAATTGCATATAAATTTAATATACTATACAACAGGACATGACATTCTTAATT
>NW_020539726.1:35985801-36007986 GCF_003426905.1 Ctenocephalides felis | reverse complement strand
GTTCTTTTATCCGAATCCAACTAAGAATCAAAAAAAAACTTTGAAATCAATATTTTAATTTTGTTGCAATACATTTTTTAAAATTATCTTAATATGTTACTTTTCATTTGTTATCTTATTATTTGCTTACAATGCTTTATTTGTTACAAAATGTTAATTGGGTCCATTTAAATTACGTCGCTTTTGTAGATTTTTTCTTAAGATACACTTTTATTTTTAAGAGATTTTTGTTCTTAGTTAAGCTTGTCTTATTATCTTAGCACTTAATAAGAGTAAGAAATAATAATAATAAATAAAAATAATTTTAAACTTACATTACTGAAGGCATCATAGGCAGAACTGGTGTAAGGTGGAGATGCTGAAAAATATACAAAAATAACATTAAAAAATACAAAAATAAATAAAAATAGATTTTTTAGTACTTACTATTTGCGTCTTCACCAAAAACCATAAAGTCTGCATAAGAAATTTCGCCAGGTAAGCAGTAAGGCATGTTCCATCTGTTGCATTCGTAGAAATGCCGCCTTTAAAAAAATAATAATAATACTATATTTAAAAAAAAAAACAAAAAATCGGCATTTACTATAAAAATTAACTTTGTTGGTTAAAATATTAAGTTATCCAAAACTTCCAAATGTTTTGTACTAATTACTAAACACACAAGCACAAAAATGTTTTATAGTGATACTTTTCTATGAAAAATAAACTAAGGCGTTCCCTCAGGGAAGCATATTGAGTCCTACTTGTTCTAAAAATTTAACTTTGTATGGTTAAAATATTAAGTTATCCAAAACTCCTAGATAATTTGTACTTATTACTGAACACACAGGCATAAAAAATATCGTTTCTCAACTCTTATATGAAGAATAAACTAAGGCGTTTCCTCAAGGAAGCATCTTAAGTCCTACTTGTTCTAAAAATTTAACTTTTTATGGTTAAAATATCATGTTATTCAAAGCTTCTTTATAATTTGTACTTATTACTAAACACGCGGCACAAAAAATATCCTCTCTCAACCTTTATATCAAAAATAAACTAAGGCGTTCCTCAAGTAAGCATCTTTAGTCCTACTTGTTCTAAAGGCATTCTATTTAAGCACAAACTTCCAAAACTGGAATAAATAAGATAAGTGTGTAAAAGAGAGTGTGTATATATGTGCGAATTTTACGATTTCTGGAGCATGAATCAAACAATTAGAATGATTTAAAAACATTCGATTCCTATTAATGAGAACACGTGCTGATTAGACGTTTGGCAAAAAATGTATAAAGTGGAAAATTATTTTTTGAGACATGTGTATTTGAATTTGTACTTATTACTAAACACACATGTACAAAAAATATCGTATCTCAACACTTTTCTATGAAAAATAAACTAAGGCGTTCCTCAGGGAAGCATCTTTAGTCCTACATGCTTTAAGGCATTTTATTTTAAGCACAAATGTCCAATTAATTTGTAAACAATCAATTATAAACAACTTGTCAGCATTCTCTGCTAAATGTAATTATTTTTATAGATTGCAGAATAAAATAAAAAATGTCCAAAACTGTAAGAGAGAGTGTATATATGTGCGGTTACAATCTTTCGTTCACGATTTTGGGAGCATGTATCAAACAATTGGAATGATTCATAAAACATTCGATTTCTATTGTTAAGGAGACATGCTGATTAGTTTTTAGAATAACAAGTGCAGACGATTGGCAAAAAGTGTATAAGATAAAAAATCATTTTTTGTGATATTTGTATTTGAATGTGTACTTATTACAGGCACAAAAATCGTATCGTATCTCAACTCTTATATGTAAATAAACTAAGGCGTTCCTCAGGAAAACATCTTTAGTCCTACTTGTTCTAAAAGCATTTTATTTAAGCACAAATGTCCAAAACTTGAAAAAATAATGTGTGTGTGTAAGAAAAAGTGTGTATATATGTGCGGATACAATCTTTCGTTCGCGATTTTGGGAGCATGTATCAAACGATTGGAATGATTCATAAAACATTCGATTCCTATTGATAAGGAGACATGCTGATTAGTTTTTAGAATAGCAAGTGCAGATGTTTGGCAAAAAGTGTATAAGATAAAAAATAATTTTTTGCGATATTTGTATTTGAGTTTGTACTTATTACAGGCACAAAATATATCGTATCACGACTCTTTTGTATGAAAAATGAACTAAGGCGTTCCTCAGGGAAGCATCTTTAGTCCTACTAGTTCTAAATGCATTTTATTTAACTGAAAAAAAATGTCTGTGTGTAAGAAAGTGTGTGTATATATGTGCGGTTACAATTTTTCGTTCTCGATTTCGGAAGCATGGATCAAACGGTTTGAATGATTCATAAAACATTCGATTCCTATTGTTAAGGAGACTTGTTTTTGAGAAATGTTTTAGTTTGGCAAAAAGTGCATGAAATGGCAATGCAGTTTTCCAAATAATTTGTACCTATTACTGAACACACAGGAATAAAAAATATCGTTTCTCAACTCTTATATGAAAAATAAACTAAGGCGTTCCTCAGGAAAGCATCTTTAGTCCTACTTGTTCTAAAAGCATTTTATTCAAGCAAAATAATGTGTGTGTGTAAGAGAGAGTGTGTATATAAGCGCAATCACAATCTTTTGTCCACGATTTCGGGAGCATGGATCAAACGTTTTGAATGATTCATAAAACATTCGATTCCTATTGATAAGGAGACACGCTGATTAGTTTTTAGAATAGCAAGTGCAGACGTTTGGCAAAAAGTGTATAAGATAAAAAATCATTTTTTGTGATATTTGTATTTGAATTTGTACTTATTACAGGCACAAAATATATCGTATCACTATTCTTTCCTATGAAAAATGAACTAAGGCGTTCCTCAAGGAAACATCTCAAGTCCCACTAGTTCTAAAAGCATTTTATTTAAACACAAATGCCCAAATGTAAGAGAGAGTTTGTATATATGTGCAGATTTCACGATTTATGGAGCATGGATCGAACAATTAGAATGATTCATAAAACATTCGATTCCTATTGATAAGGAGACGTCCTTATTAGTTTTGAGAAATGCAGTCCGACGTTTGGCCAAAAAGTGTATAAAATAGAAATTCATTTTTTTGAGATTATTTTATTTTATTACTGAACAGACAGAGACAAAAAATATCGTTTTCAGCTCTTATATGAAAAATAAACTAAGGCGTTCCTCAGGGAAGCATCTTTAGTCCTACTTGTTCTTATTATTGTGGTTTGCATTTTATTTAGGAGGACATTAATCACGTGATCAACTTTTTAACTACTTTTAGACTTCCTCCTTGCCCCTTGGTAATATTTGATGATATTTAAAACTGCCCTCCCCTCCTCGTCAAAAGTAATTTTTTTAAATTTTATTTGAAAATGATTAATAGTTATGCCCTCAAGCACAAATATCTAAACATTTTTAGACCTAAAAATTTAGTGAATAATAGCCTTGATTATTAAAAATAAATTATAACAAAAAAAAAACAAATATCTAAAGCTGGCAAAAACAAGTTACAGCTTGAAAAAAAACTTCAAAACTAACTGATGAGTTAGACTTCCATTATTTTTATTAAATTTGAACTAGATTCTCATAAGATTTTCAAAGAGTTTTCATTAGATTCTAATTAGGTTTTTGTTAGACTTGTTAGATTCTCTCTGAATTCTTACTAGATTCTGAGGGCAATTGTGCCTCATAAAATAGCATTGTCATCTTATGGTATTTCTCTAAGGTTCAAGTCCTAAATGCTAATTACAACGACAAACCGATCATGTCATATTTGAAGTATTATTTTAATTACATTATTATTTTCTAGCTGTAAACATCTCGAATAAATTTCCAATTCATCCACCAATACACTTGGTGACTTGCTGAATAAACCAAGTGAATTACAGTATCTACTGACCATTACCCAATAAAAAATATATATTTTTTATATATTCACCTAAGTTCTTCTCCCCTTTGCAACCTGCCAGGTTCCTTCTCTTCCCAACCACGTTTCATATCCAAAATTCGTTCAATTTCCGTACGATCTTCTTCAACAACAATAGACGTACTGGTTTCTTCGGAAAACACACGGAGTTCCCACCAAGGCGAACTGTTGGCCGAATTTGATTCTTCGGGTTCTTGTTTGGAATTTTCTGACTAGAAAAAAAAAATAAAAAAGAAACATTAGCCATTAATTTTATCTGATTTTATCTAAACTCACTTGCCAGAGAACTGTAATTACTGGCAATGGTCAGACGATTAATATTAATGCAAGTTTGAGCATAACATGGCTGGACAAA
Source organism: Ctenocephalides felis (assembly GCF_003426905.1). Taxonomy (NCBI): domain Eukaryota; kingdom Metazoa; phylum Arthropoda; class Insecta; order Siphonaptera; family Pulicidae; genus Ctenocephalides; species Ctenocephalides felis. The sequence continues at coordinate 36,003,706 of NW_020539726.1, read as the reverse complement.
AATCTTATATTTATGTTCATGTCTATGTTCAAAACTATGTAAAATACCCCTTTTCTTGCTGAATCGCGAACCAAGTAACATTTAAAATAAACTGATTAATTTAAAGGAAGCATTTTTATTATACCATGGCCTTGCCATAACATTTTTGTGTTACGCGGCAGAATCAGTGCCTATATCTGGTTTATCGACGTTGTAAACAAATATTGGTGGAGTTTTGTTTAACTTAGTTTGGTAGCGTCTTGACGGACTAAAATTCTTTCCATAATTTATGTTATGAATTATTCGTGTTAAAACAAAATTTGTATTCATCATATATAGAGTCAAGGGTGGTCGAAAGCCATGCGGTTGTGGCGCAGTCAAGCGTATTTCTCAGGCTATCAGATAGAAAACCTGACCTAGAAACTGCACAAATGCCAAAAAAACGATGTTAGATAACAGGGTCTTTCTGACTAAGCTTCATAACACACGAGTGATGTTGCAGTTTATGTGTAAAACGCCTGAATGCACAGCAAATACAATGACATTTTGACAGTATTCAGTATGATTCAGTAGCATTATGTATGGAAGTTTTACTGTTATACGGCAGAATCAGTCCCTATATCTGGATCATCGACATTGTAAACAAATATTGGTGGAGTTTTGTTTAACTTAGTTTGGTAGCATCTTGCTGGACCAAAAATTCTTTCCATAATTTATGTTATGAATTAATCGGGTTAAAACAAAATTTTTATTAATCATATATAGGGTCAAGGGTGGCCGAAAGCCATGCGGTTGTGATGCAGTCAGGCATATTTCTCTTAAAAATGAAGATTAAATTATTACCTCCATGGAAAAATAATCGTCGTCCACGTTCGACTTCAAGTAACTTTTTCGTCTAGTGGATTCTGCAACTGACCATTCTTCAATTGTCAATGGCCAAGTGTCTTCCAAAATGTTAGCTTCGACGTAACATATTTTTTGCTGGATTGTTAGGTCTTCGGTGCTCTCAAATTGGGTTTCTTCACCTAATGAACGAAAATATAAAAAAAAACTAGTGGGGGTATGGCATCGTGCCTTAAGGCAAATTTCTGGAACTTCCCGTACCGTAATGAAATATTCGAGAAATTTTAAACGTTTTCAAATATATTATTACAAATACTGTGTAACTTTCATTATTTTTGCTATCTTGTTAAATCTGAGTGAGTAAATCAAATGTAAATCAAAAATCCTTTATTAAAGTAGTAAATCCTTTGAATGTTCATAATATAGCAAACAAGTATATAGTAAAGATTAGGGAATGTAATACCGGTTTACCGGTATACCGAATTACCGGTAAACCTCCCGATTTTTCGGCGGTATTTTTACCGGTATTTACCCCAAAATTACCGGTATTTTCGGTATTTTTACATAAGCGCTATTTGACACATAATATACTGAAGTTTAAATTTCTCGGAACAAATTTACCTTTAAATTCCATAATCGCATAAACAGCTATATCTTCGAGTGATTCTATAGGATAAACAAATGTCAAATATTATCTCAACTCGTCATTAAACTGAATATTTATTGCTTGCCAAAAAGCTTCATATCGTGTTACAATAAATAGAATTGGACTTATAGATAATGATGTTTGTTTCGTCTTATGTAAAAATGTAACAGTTTTTTAGGTGATATTTGCGCTAAAATATTTTATATCACATAGATTGCCCCTGCGCGATCTTTATTTTAATATATTCGAAATATTTTCTTTCGAAAATGTTTCGAAGTTTGAAAATACTATAGAAACATCACATTGTTTTAAATAATAATACTCAACAATTATAGTAACTTATTATTTATCTCGTCAAAGTATCCGATCTTAAATTAGTGTAGAAAAATTATTTGTTTAAAATATTGGAGATTATGCTTATTTAGCACATCGAACACGGACAATACAGTTTATTATAATAATGTAATATGATCTTCTGGTCTTTCTTAGTCATAAGTTTGTTTTTGATGACAAGTACTCGATATACTCGATAGTGATAATGAATTAATTAAATTGCATATACTTTTGTTAAATTATTATTTTAAAAAATACATTTATCGTTTTATTTTATTGTTTTTATTGTTTACTTGAATATAGTTGTAGTCGTATAGACATTTTTTTATATTTGTACTAGTAACTTTCAATTTTGTTTACGTTTGTTTAAGATAATAAAAATACCGGTAATTTACCGGTATTCCGGGTTTAAAATGAAAAATTACTGAAATACCGGTATTGAAACTTTCTATCGGTATTGCATTCCCTAGTAAAGATGTACTAGTATTAAAATAATTATTTTACCATTGCTGGTGCCAAAACCTTCATCATCCTCCTCTTCATTGGAAGGATTTATTGATAGATCTGATTCGCGTTCGTAAGTAAGTTTTGCCAAAGGAATAATAACACTTCCCCTAAAAAATTTAAATTTATTTTTGATAATACAACTATTTATAAATATATTAAGCAACAAATTTAACTAACTCTTCCCACTCGCGAATTGCAATTGAGATTTATATGTATTTTGCCGCCGGAGTAGCGGCATCCGAGTGGAAAGGGTTAAAACAAGAGAAACAAAAACATCTAACGTTGGTGAAAAATAGATGTGTTGAGGACATTGTTTTTTTTTTATTTATTGGCTTTTGATATACATCATAAGGCCAGATGCCATTCTTACAGTTGTTTACTACAAATACTTATTGAATCATTAACTTATAAATTAATATTAGTATTATTAATAAAATGAAATATATATTTATAAATTTTTAAATAATTACTAGCTACTAGTGTTTGTACATTGATTGGGAAAATAACATTTTCTTTGAGTAAATTTATTATTAATGTTCTTTTTTCGTTTTGGAATTGTTATTCTAGAAAGTTGCAATAGGTGATTTTATTATTTTTATTTATTTTATTATATTTACCTTCCAATCATAGTCGCCATACAAGTTTCGTTATCAGAATAAAGTGCCAAATTTATTTTAGCATGTTCGTACGAAGTGGCACAACATATAGAAATATCAATATCACCAATTATTTTGATGAGACATCTTGCTATCACGTTGTTTGCGTTGGGTACGTAAATATTGCGAATCTAAACAATATTTGAGATGTGAAATTTCTAAAATCTACGTAAAAAACCTATTATAATAAGCTAAAAGATTCTAAGATGCACCTATGAGAAGTTATTGCTGAAGCAAAGTAAAAGAAGTTTATGTTATCAAATGTGGAGTTCCTCAAAGAACATTTCTAGGGCCATTATTTTATATTTATTATATGATGATAGTTTTGTCGACGTTGATACATATTTGTAATATTTTTGCAGCCCAATCGTCAAATTAAAAAAAGATTAAATAACAAAATTATTTATTCCATTAAACGTTTTGACACTTGATGTGCGTCATCATTCAGTAATCTAAAAAACATATTACATAATTACAAAGTTGATGATAAACCTACACAACAAAAAAAACTACACTTGCTTTGTAACCTTGATCAGTGTCCACAATGCACCGCTATCAATAACATTAAATATAGGAGGGCAATATGTGCTCCTTCAATTTCTCGTTTGTTAATATAATAGTATATTATTATTTTACACAAATTTAGTGTTCAATCAATTTTACATCATAATTAATTTTTTCTGTTGTTTTTCCTGGTTTGGTATGTATAATTTCCTCCTTTTTTATATATTTATATTTATCGTCAACTTTGTATTTATGTTATATGTTTTTTTTAGATTACTGAATGATGACACACATCAAGTGTCGAAACGTTTAATGGAATAAATAATTTTGTTATTCAATCTTTTATTAATTCGACGATTGGGCTGCAAAAATATTACAAATATTTATTATATGTAAAAAAATTGAAATATACTAATTTAATAGATAAAAAGTAATCAACGCGAATCATTATCAAATTCCATCGAAGGGATTTGGAATTATTGAAACCGGTTCAGCCGATTCTTTCAATTCTGGTATCTAACGATTCAGAATAACTTGAAACCTCAATGAGAATTTTTAGTTTTTCGGGAAAAATTGTACCCGCACATACATACACACACATCAACTTTTTCTAAGGTAAACTAAAATGTTCAGAAGGTTGTGAAACGTAATGCAAAAACTTTCATTTTCGATTTTTTTGGACGATTACTAAGTAAATAAAATATAAATAACTATTATTTACCTTGACTGCTGTTAATTTACATGCCCCCAAAAGCGAACAAACAGGTTTATTATTATTGCACATATGCAAAGATTTAGTGGAAGGTGATCTATATGCAACTAATTTCCAGGGCAGATCATTTATTGTCTCCGAAGATGAACTCCATCCAAAACCGATTACAGTATATCTAAAAAAAACATTTACCATAAAACAAACATTAAACTAGTGGGGTATGGCATCGTGCCTCAAGGCAAATTGCTGGAACTTTCCGTACCGTAACAAAATGTTCGAAAAAATTCAAACGTTTTCAAATATATTATCACAAATACTCTGTAACTTTCATTATTTTTGCTAACTTGTTTAATTTACACCAGAATTGAAAATGTGCTCCCGTATAGACACAGTCTAAACGCATTTGCAAATAATTCTGGGCGACATTTTCACTTATACTGTGCTTAGAGCTTGGCGGCATTTTCACATTTTTCAATAGTATTTACACAATTAATATTAATATAGAATTAAAATGACTCTGACTATAATTAAATTTACTATCATAAAACATCCAAAATATTTTTATGTAAGAAAATCATTGTTACAACTGATGGAACTTTTTATATTTTCATTTTGTCTTTAACAATTTTCAAAAAAACACTTTCTCACTTAAAGCTCGCATCTCAAATTTTGCTCGTATGTCGAGTTACCTTTATAATAAATAAAGTAGTATTATAACTTCTCGTAGGGTAAGTTATAGTAATCGCAAAAATATCGAGAATGAAATTTTTTATATATCTTTACGTTTCAGAGGTTTCTGAACATTTAGAAACAATTGATGTGTGTGTGTGTGCGGACACAATTTTTCGTCGACGATTTCGGAAACACGGATCAACCAAATTGAATAATTCAAAAAACATTTGATAAGGAGACGTGCTAAATAGTTTTTGGCAAAAGGCACGTCCAGCCGTTACGGAGAATTGGAGCGCAAATGGTGTAAAAATTGTCATGCTATTTTTGAGAGAACAGATTATCCGATTAGATTAATTCAAAAAACCTTTTGCTTGTGTAGACGGTGTGCACAAAATGCTCTTACAAAAATTTCCGTAATTTTGAGAATTAAAAAAAATTCAAAATGTTAAAAAAAAAATCAAAGTTTAAAAAAATTTAAATTATCAAAATTTTTCATCATGTTCAAAGAAAAAATTAATTTTGAAAAATTTCGAAAAACAACAAGATTAAAAAAAAACGATTTCATACAAAAATTTGAGAATATTTCAAACATTTCAAAAAAAAAAAATCGAATATTTTTAGAAATTTTCGAATTTTCAGAAAATTTTCAAAAATCTATTTTTTTTATAAATCCAAAAGATCTGAAACTTTTAAAAAAACAACAAAATTTTGAAAAAAATTTAAAGTTATCAAAAAATCAAAGTAGAAGAAAAATGAACAAGTTTCTTATAAACATACACATACGCTCATAGCCCAATTTAATAAGCATTTAACAATTCACAGTATGTACTTATAATAAATAATCTATTTGAAATAATTCAAAACCATTATTGATGATTTTCATTCCTCGAATGTTTAATTACGGTACGGGAAGATCCAGCAATTTCTCGGTTTTCGAAAATTGATAGGTAAATTTAAAAAAAATAAACGCTAATTATGAAGGAAATTGAATAGAGACTCAAAAGCGAAAGAAACATAAAGTTATAACATAGGTAAAAGTATACTACTTATAAGTTCTTACTAAAAGTCCGTAATTCCGGTTAAAAAAAATTGATTAAAAACATTATTGTAAAATAAATATTATCATATTATATTAATTTTGGACCAAGAAAAAAATATTTTGACATTTATGAATTTAGTGCATATTGGATATATGAAATTGACATTCACTATTTTTCAATTAAATGCAAATGTAAAAAATCAAATATTTATATAAAAAATTGTATATTTAGATAAATTTACTGCGTTGATTTATACTAAAATCTAATTTATTCATTGATTAAAAAAATTTCACTATTTGACATAAACAAAATTAAAATAAACAAAACACTATGATGCGTTGGAATTATTTATCGGAGTGTAAAGAAATTTGTGTAATTAAAATATAATATTATTATTATATTGTCATCGCTAATGCTAATCTTACAGGAAATTGTAAGCTCTTAAATGGAATAGTACAATCTGAGGGTATCATTGAAATCTGACAAAAACAAACTAGACAAACTAAATATTATATCATATTATATTAAATTTTGACCGAAAAGAAAATATTTTGACAGTTATAATTAATTTGAAATAAAATGCAAATGTCAAAAATCAGATCTTTATGTAAAAAAAATATTTATTTCCACAATATTCCTGTGTTAATTTAGCCAAACTTATGAATTTAACAATTATATAATTATTCATTGATGACTTAAAATAATTATTAACGTATCAACAAATAAATAATATTTGAAAGAAAATTTCATTGACATATATGACATGACAAAAGTATAATAAACAAAAAACTATGATGCGAGTGAATTAATTTTTGAAGTATGAAATGTCAAATAATTTTAAAAATTATAACAAGTTTTTAACTATTTGTCAAAGAATCAGAGTCCAAATCTATTAAATATTTGATTTTTGGCACTTTTATTAATTTTTTATCAATTTAGGCATATTTTTTATGGCAAAACAACGTTTGCCGGGTTAGCTAGTATATATATATATATATATTTATTTATATATATATATATATATATATATATATATGTACATTATTTTCATATCTCAGACAGACAGAAGTGCCTGGTATGAAAGATTATAAAAACAGTTTTCATATTTTATATATACATATCATTTGACTATAATATCAATTTCATTTGACTTAAAAAAATGTGGTCATCTTACTACTTACCCTTTTGTGTTTTGTGATAACATACAACAGCTTTGAATTTCTTCTCCGGAATCATTATCAAATATTGTGAGCTTTTGGATACTCAATGGACAGTACAATTTTAATTTATATCTTGTCGGTTCTTCAGAATGACAAAATAAAACAGCCTTCATCAGTGCTGTCCAACCATTGGGGCCTATTTCCTTGGTAACACCGGTAAAGGCATCGAATCTGAAAAAAAAAACAGAAATAAACTAGTGGTGTATGGCATCGTACCTTAAGGCAAATTGCCGGAACTTCCCGTACCGTAATGAAATATTCGAGAAATTTTAAACGTTTTCAAATATATTATTACAAATACTGTAACTTTCATTATATTTACTATCTTGTTTGTTATATCTGAGCAAATCAAATGTAAATCATAAATCAATTTATCTCCGGAACTTTAACAATTGTAATTTCATTTCGAATTCAATTCCAAAAAAAAAATAGTTGCCCAATTTTCACGAAATTGAAAAAGTGCTCCCGTACAGTCACAGTCTAAACGCATTTGCAAATAATTATGTGCGACATTTGCACTTATACTGTGCTTAGCTCGGCGGCATTTTCACATTTTTCAATAGTATTTTTTTCACAATATTGAAAAAGAGCTCCCGTACAGTCACAGTCTAAACGCATTTGCAAATGATTCCGTGCGACATTTTCACTTATACTGTGCTTAGCTCGGCGGCATTTTCACATTTTTCAATAGTTTTTTTTCACAATATTGAAAAAGAGCTCCCGTACAGTCACAGTCTAAACGCATTTGCAAATAATTCTGTGCGACATTTTCACTTATACTGTGCTTAGCTTGGCGGCATTTTCACATTTTTCAATAGTTTTTTTTCGCAAAATTGGAAAAGAGCTCCCGTACAGTCACAGTCTAAACGCATTTGCAAATGATTCCGTGCGACATTTGCACTTATACTGTGCTTAGCTCGGCGGCATTTTCACATTTTTCAATAGTTTTTCACAAAATCGAAAAAGTGCTCCAGTACGTAAACAGTCTAAACGCACTTGGGTAAACATTTGTACCAGAGTGGCGCTTAGACTGTGCTTAGCCTGGGTCATTTTTTGAATTTTTTGAATTTTTAATCCAAATTTACAAAAATATTTTATAAAAAATAAAAACAATTTTTAAAGAAGAGAAGAGACTCTACCGACGAGCGACTTAAATTTTGGTTAGAAATTAGTAAAATATTTAATTTTAAAGGCAAAAAAGGGACTCTACTGATGAGCACATAAATCTGGGATAAAAATTAGCAAAGTAATTAATTTTAATGGCACTATATAATTTTGAAAAGAAGGAACTCTACTGACGAGTAACTTTAAAAAATTGTAAAATAATCTGTATTCACGTAATTTTATGAGAAAAAGGATAAAAGGGACTCTACTGACGAGCAACTTTAAAAATTTGCATAATAAATAATGTTGAGAAAAAGGACTCTACTGACAAGCAACTCAAATGATTAATCGGTAAAACAACAAATATCGAGAGAAGGGACTATAATTAATTTTGACAAAATGGGACTCTACTGAAGAGCAAGTTAAATATTGTATTAATAAAATAACAAATTTCGAGAAAAGGGACTCTACTTAGAAATAATTTAGATAATATGTTAGCAATGTTCAATGTAATTAACTTTTGGTAAAAAAGGGACTCTACTGGTGTAAAATAATTAATTTCGAGAAAAAGAACTCTACTGACTAACAATTTTTTTCTAAAAAATTCTTCGCCGAAAGCAATCGTTTTGTCAACACAAGCAGAAAGTTTTTCAGATCATTTAAATTGACGCTTAGTTCACTCAAAAACTGCCATTTTTTGCACATTTATCTCCGTATCTCCAAAACAGCTAGACCTGCCTTTGCTAAAAACAAATCACCTCTTCTCCCAATCATTACAAATTGAATGTTTTTTAGATCATTCAAATCCGATATACTCCGTTCTCTCAAAAATTCGATTTGTATTTCTTGTCTTTAAGGAGCTCGTCAGGACAAACCGCTTGGACAAAAAGTGTGTAATTTGAGTATGTTATACACTAATGTATGTACTATGATGAGAAATATTAAAATCGATGACTTTTCTCACAAAATTTTGAGATATTTGGACAAATCGTAAACAATGTAACCGGGTTGAATCAATTTTATAACAGGTCTTGTATTTAATTTCCAGTTTTAAGGAGCTCGGCAGGACAAACCGTTTTGAAAAAAAGTGTGTAATTTGAGTATGTCGTACACTGATGTACGCACTATGACTACAAATATTAAAATCGATGAGTTTTCTCATAAAATTTTGAGATATTTAGATAATCCGTACACTATAGTTGAAATAATATTATAATTCGTCTTGTAATTAAGGCAAAATTTTAAGGAGCTCCTCAGGATAAACCGTTTGCACAAGAAGTGTGTAATTTGAGTATGTGGTACATTGTATCTCCGTAACGGCTGGACCTGCCTTTGCCAAAAACTAATCAGCGCATCTCCCTATCAATAGGGATCGAATGGTAAATGAAACATTCAAATCGGTTGATCCGTGCGCCCGAAAACGTGGACGAAAAAATGCGGACATACAAAATACACACACACACACTGAGATGTGCCAATAAAATGTTCAGAAACCTTCAAAACGCCGAGAAATGCAAAAATTTTCACTTTTCGATTTTCGGCCCATTACTATAACTACCCTACGGGAAATTAATAACATTTGCCAGGCCAGCTAGTATATATATATACACACACACATATATATATATATACACACACACACATATATATATATATACACACACACACATATATATATATATATCTAGACAGTCTATATATATATATAGACAGTTTTAAACTAAAAAAAGTGAAATGTCATTTGTCAATATCTATGGAAAGTATTAGATGAATAAATTTATGATTTATATTCATTTGGTTTGCTTACCATATTAGTTCGGATACTAAAACGTCTTCAATTAACTTTAATAATCATAAACAAAATTTGACAAATCAAAAGAATTAATATTTTTAACGAATTCAAATAGGAACAAATATATCAATTATTCCAAGTCATATTATAGGCAATATTACAAATCACATTTTAGATACAGAATAATAGAATTTATCAAATTTACATAAATTTGGGCGGTTATAAATTTAAAACAAATGCCGTAAACGACGTTTGTTAATGTTCCTGAAAATTTATGAATAAATTGATGTGAATTTAACAAAAGGTTTGAAATGTTGGTTGTCAAACGGATTCAAATTTCAATCACGTGGATTTTAATAAGGGCTGTCGCAACGCGAGGCTGGGTATGCTAGTATATATATATATATATATAATATATATATATATATATATATATAAAACTCGTGTCACGATGTTGGTTCGCGATGGACGCCCAAACTACTGAACCGATTTTAAATTTTATTGGCTCATCGTGTGCATATATATCCAACTTAGGTTGTAGGAAATTTTGAAAAGTAAATTTGAAATATAAATATATAATTTTTATAAATTTCTAAAAATTTTGACAGAAAATGACCAAAAAAAAACAAAACACCAAAATGACAAATGTCAAAATTTAAGGAAATTTCGATATATAATTTTTGAAAAAAAAATTTGACATTTCAAAAAATAAAATTCAAAAACATGTACATATATGGAAATATCCAACATTTAAATCCAAATTTGATGAAATGCTTTATTCAAAATCACTGTTTATAGTTTTAAATCTAATTAAAAATCAATGCTTAAAAATTTGAATAAATTTCAACATGTAAAAAAATTAAATGCCATTTGTCAGTATTTATGAAAATAATTATATAAATAGATTCACGATTTAGATTTAATTGATTAGCTTACCAAATTATTTCGGAAACCAAAACTTCATCAAAACCTTTTAGATCAGAGATCACAATAAAAAAGCGGCATATTGAATTTAAAATCAATCATAAACAAAATTTTGACATTTCACAAAAAACATTTAATGACTTACTTCAATAAGAAGCAAATAAGTTAATTATTCCAAGTTATGTTATAGGCAATATTGCCAAGCAAATTATAGATATAAAACAATATTGTAAAATAAATATTATCATATTATATTAATTTTGGACCAAGAAGGAAATATTTTGACATTTATAAATTTAGTGCATATTGGATATATGAAATTAAATATTATATTATTAAATTAAATATTGTATTTAATGCAAATGTAAAAAATCAAATATTTATATAAAAATTAGTATATTTAGATAAAGATACTGCGTTGATTTAGACTAAAATTTAATTTATTCATTAATTAAAAAAAATTGACATAAACAAAATGAAAATAAACAAAACACTATGATGCGTTGGAATTATTTATCGGAGTGTAAAGAAATTGGTGTAATTAAAATTTAATATTATTATTAATATATCAGTTAAAATATATTTTGATTGTCATCGCAAATGCTAATCTTACAGGAAATTGTAACCTCTAAATGGAATAGTACAATCTGAGGGTTTCTTTGATATCTGACAAAAACAAATTAGACAAACTAAATATTATATCATATTATATTAAACTTTGGCCGAAAAGAAAATATTTTTACAATTATAATTAATTTGAAATAATAGGCAAATGTCAAAAATCATATCTTTATGTAAAAAAAGATTTATTTTCACAATATTCCTGTGTTGATTTAGCCAAACTTGTGAATTTAACAATTATATAATTATTCATTGATGACTTAAAATAATTGTTAATTTATTAACAAATAAATAATATTTGAAAAAAAAATTTATTGACATATATGACATGACAAAAATATAATAAACAAAAAACTATGATGCGAGTGAATTAATTTTTGAAGTATGAAATGTCAAATAATTTTGAAAATTATAACAAATTTTTAAGTATTTGTCAAAGAATCAGAGTCCAAATCTTTTAAATATTTGATTTTTGGCACTTTTATTAATTTTTTATAAATTTAGGCATATTTTTTATGGCAAAACAACGTTTGCCGGGCCAGCTAGTATATATATATATATATATATATATATTATTACGTACCTTAATTCATACTGCAAGTCATCATAAGCCCGAAAAGACTGTCTGAACACCTCAGATTTTCCAAAAAGACTTTTGAACACTTCGGGCACACAAACTTCTCTCCTGGCATCAGCAAAAACGGCATCAAAAACTTTTTTTAAATCGCCAAAAACTTCCAAAAATTTTGGATGTTTTGTCGAATGATACGACTTCAAACTTTTGACGTACAGCATTTTGAAAAAATTCTGGATAACAACTGCAGCATTTTTCTCAACACTTGGGATCGTAGAAACAGAACTAGAATAGTCATCATCAAAAGATGATGATGATAAATCCACACTTTGATCTTCAATAACTTGATTACTAGTTGCATTTTTGATATACGGGTTGAGAAATAAAATTCTTAAAGCCTTCACGCAATTATCGACACCATCAATTGACCCTTTCAACTCTTCTATCACCTCTCCAAAAATCATTTCCCAAATTTCGTCCCCAAAACAATTTTCCTCTTGTATGGTTCTATAAAAAGCTTTCAATGCACCCGGATAATTTTTAGTGCCCAAGCTGGTCATAAGATCGTAATATTTATCGCTCATTAAAAATGCTAAGTTGGTCAAACGAGTGCACTCAAATGCCATCAGCTCCGACACTTTTTCTTGGCTGCCAACAAATATTTTGTCGTTCGTTGTAAAATGCAAATTGTAAGTCGAATCGGATTTTACCCAAATTATGAAGACGTGTCGACCTGGATTGAATTCGAATTCTTGGGTTGTAGTACCTGGCAAAAAGTAATAGTCATAAGAATTTTTTATTTTTTTTTATTTATACAAATCAATCAATCAGAAATACAAATGAATGATCGATGAGATCATTTCTATACGGGTCGATTGTGATTAGTCGTCGTGTATGTGAATAGTGAGATCTGTCGTTGTATGCGTACCGATATCAACAAGGAAATCGGCATAGATAAATGAAACATTTCAAAGTCACATTGTAGTACAAATCTTGATTTAATGAAAAATATCTGAATCAGAAGAATATTTTACCCAGTTACTTGCAAATAATAAAACAAATTAAACATTTGTGCCGTGACTAAACGTAAGTTTATTGATTAGAAATTATTTCTATATTAAAATAGATAATGTTTTTATAGACAAGACAGATTCTAAAGCTGTTAAATGAAAAAATAAAAAGACTCTACTGACGAGCAAACATAATTTAATCCAGAACATAAAAATGGACTCTACTGACAAGCAAACTTTAATTACAATCGAATTGATAAAAAGGGACTCTACTGATGACTAAATTTGAAATTAGTGAATATAAAAATTGAAAAAGATCTCCACTAACTGATATAGATATAAAAGATATAGAAAGGAAACATATAAAAAAGGGACTCTACTGACGAGGAAACTTTAGTTTTGATCTAAAAGATTAAAAAGGACTATACTGACGAGCAAATAAAAAATCGAATAGTTAAAATATGATCATAAGTTCTATCTTAAAGTTAAAAATGGATTCTACTGACAAGCCAACAAAGTTTTGATCGATAAGAACTCTACTGACGATCAAATTTGAAACTAGCAATATAAAAAGGACTCTACCGACAGGCAAACTAAAAGTTGACAAAAAAAAAGATCAAAGGACTACTGACAAGCAAACTTTAATTTCAACTTAGAAGAAGAAAAAGGACTCTACTGACAAGCAAATTTTAATTTCAATCTAGAGGAAAAGAAAATGACTCTACTGACGAGCAAAATATGAATATGAAATGACTCTAAAAAAGAACTCTACTGACGAGCAAACTCAATTTTAATATAAAATATTTAAAAGTGGACTTTACTGGCGACCAAATTTGAAATTCGTAATTAGAAAAAAAGACTCTACTGACAAGTACAAAATGGACTCTACTGACAAGTGATCGAATAACTTGATAGAAATGTACAAAATCGATCTAAAAGACAAAAAAGGGACTCTACTAACGAGCAAAATTATTAATATTAAATTACTCGAAAAAGAGACTCTACTGTCGAGCAAAATTATTAATATTTAACTTCCCGAAGGAGAAGTTTATGTTTTCATCAAAAAATCCGAATTGCTAATTTTATGTTTTCTCGACGTTTCAAGCCATTCTGAATCAAATGAGACCAAATTTAAGGGAAAAGTATGTGTGTGTGTATGTGTGTATGAGTTCCTTTAGAAAAGGGACTCTACTGACGAGCAACTTGAATTTCAGATCGAATGTAAATTAGTAATTTTTTTTTTCACTGTAAAGGATGGAGTTACTTAAAACTCAGATCGAATGTAAATCCTTGATTTTTTTGCAGAAAAAGGACTCTACTGACCCTTTGAAAAAGAGACTCTACTAATCAGAAATTACTTCATTCATTGACTGCTTGTAATTTTTTTACTTTTTTCCAGACGATATTCAATTTGCACGTCAGTAGAGTCCTTTTTTAATAACTTTGCTCGTTAGTAGAATCCGCTTTTCAAGTCATTAAATATTAATAATTTTGCTCGACAGTAGAGTCTCTTTTTCAAATTATTTAATACTAATAAATTTGGCTCGTTAATAGAATCCCTTCTTTGTCTTTTTAAATCAATTTTGTACATTTCTATCAAATTATTTGATCACTTGGTAGTAGAGTCCTTTTTGTCTTTTTTGCCAATTTTCAGTTTGCTCGACAGTAGAGTTTTTTTTTCTAATTACGAATTTCCAATTTGGTCGCCAGTAAAGTCTATTTTTAAATATTTTATATTAAAATTGAGTTTGCTCGTCAGTAGAGTTCTTTTTTAGAGACATTTCTTATTCATATTTTGCTCGTCAGTAGAGTCCCTTTCTTTTCCTCTAGATCGGAATTAATTAAGAATTTGCTTGTCAGTAGAGTCTCTTTTACAAAACATTTTTCGTTAATATTTTGGCTTATCAGTACAGTCCCTTTTAGTATCTAAATTAAATTTGCTTTTCAGTAGAGTCCTTTTTCTTCTTCTAAGTTGAAATTAAAATTTGCTTGTCAGTAGAGTCCTTTTTATTCTTCTAAGTTGAAATTAATAATTTGCTTGTCAGTAGAGTCCCTTTTACAAAACATTTTTCGTTAATACTTTTGATTATCAGTATTGTCCCTTTTAGTATCTTAATTAAATTCGATTACCAGTAGAGTCCTTTTCTTTTCCTCTAAATTAAAATTAAAGTTTGCTTGTCAGTAGTCCTTTGATCTTTTTTGACAACTTTTAGTTTGCCTGTCAGTAGAGTCCTTTTTATATTTGCTAGTTTCAAATTTGATCGTCAGTAGAGTTCTTATCGATCAAAACTTTGTTGGCTTGTCAGTAGAATCCCTTTTTAACTTTAAGATAAAATTTATGATCATATTTTAACTATTCGATTTTTATTAAAGTCCTTTTTAATCTGTTAGATCAAAACTAATGTTTCCTCGTCAGTAGAGTCCTTTTTTATATGTTTCCTTTCTATATCTTTTATATCTATACCAATTAGTAGTCAGTTTTTTATATTTACTAATATGCAAATTTAGTCATCAGTAGAGTCCCTTTTTATCAACTCGATTGTAATTAAAGTTTGCTTGTCAGTAGAGTTCATTTTTATGTTCTGGATTGAAATTATGTTTGCTCGTCAGTAGAGTCCTTTTAATTTTTCATTTAACAGCTTTAGAATCTGTCTTGTCTATAAAAACATTATCTATTTTAATATAGAAATAATTTTGAATCGATAAACTTACGTTTAGTACATGGCACAAAAGTTTAATTTGTTTTAATATTTTCTAGAAACAGGATAAAATATTCTTCTGATTCGGGCATTTTTTCATTAAATCAAGATTTGTACTACAATGTGACTTTGAAATGTTTCATTTATCTATGTCGATTTCCTTGTCGATACAACGACAGATATCTATTCACGCGACACGACGACTAATCACAATCGACCCGTATAGAAATGATTTAATCGAGAGCAAATGACTCTCACTTGACCTTGCCGTAACAATTTTCGTCGCATTTGTACGGATTTACACCCTAGTCGCGCCTAAAGAAGTTTTACTTCAATAATTAAAATATATAGAAGAAATATAAGGTTGTCAAATATCTCCCTTCCGCGTTTTTGTATTATAAAGCAAGAGCAAAAAAGCGGAAGGGAGATATTTGACAACCTAATAATAAATCAGACATTTATTTCATCGAGAGCGAATGACGTACAGTTCGGGCGTAACGCATTTCGTTGCATTCTCACAGATTTACATGTTTGGCGGCGGAGGGGAAGGGGGGGAGGGTACTGATTATAAATACCACCAAGGGGGGATGGAAGGTCAAAAAATTCCTAAAAAATCGATCACATGAAGATAATAAATTATGGCAAAGTACTCACCAAGTGTCTCCACCACAACTTCAGGCTCCGAGTACCCAAAACCGTCCCAGCAATATTTTTCCAAGACAACCCTGCCCATAGCCGGTTTACTCGTCATAGTCTCATCCTGCTCCCAGCTAATCCTTTTCTTAGAATTCAGTCTCCTAATTTCTTCATCGAGTGGCACAACCGACTCCAAAGAATACAAATCGAGATGGGAAAAACTTATTATCAAATTCACCACATTTGGGTTATCAATAAACAAAAACGCATGAGAGTTTCTAGTCAGAGATAAACAATTCGGCCAAACTATGTTCTGGTAGACTTTATCCTCTGGTGGTGGTTCTTTGGGTTTGATTTTACTTGTTTTGGCTGTTTTATCTTTGGTGGTTGTTTTATCTTTGGTGGCGGTTTTTGCAGAACTTTTGGCAGTGTTTGCTAAAGGTTGTTTCGGTGTGTAGTCTGTCAGTTTTATATTGCAAGAGTAACAAGATGGTTTGACGAATATTATGATTTTGGAGAGATGCTCCTTGATTTCTTGCATGTTGAACCAGATACTCGGATCTGGTGGTAGAGGCGTTTCTTTTTTTGGTGCCTTTGTAACCCTTGGCTGGTTTCTTTTGATCTTGGGCGCTGGTAATAAAAAAGGTATCTTATGCGTGTGCCCCTTTGGTAGTAAAAATTGTAAAAAGTCATCTATTTGCTGTGCGATCAGGCGTATTTTATATAAAAACAAGCAAGGAAAAATCTTATAACTGAAGAATTTATGTTAAAAGTTTATGTAAATAATAATATAACCGTTCATGTAAAACAGACTGACTAATTATATATTCTTTAACTAATCACATGCATTACAAATATTATTAACAATCACATATTGACACAAACAAAGAAAAACATATACGAGTATACATGAACATAGAGTTATAAGCGTTAGTATCAACACTTCAACAATAACTAGTACAAATTGCTGGAACTTCCCGTACCGTAATGAAATATTCGAAAAATTTTAAACGTTTTCAAATATATTATTTCAAATTATATTATTATATTGTTACAAATACTGTAACTATCATTATTTTTGCTATCTTGTGTTATATCTGAGCAAATCAAATGTAAATCATAAATCATAAATCAATTTATCTCCAGGACATTAACAATCGTCATTTAATTTCGAATTTCAATTCAAAAAAAAATATAGTCGCCTAATTTGCACAAAATTGAAAAAGTGCTACCGTACAGTCACAGTCTAAACGCATTTGCAAATATTCTGTGCGTCGTTTTCACTTATACTGTGCTTAGCTAGGCGGCATTTTCACATTTTACAATAGTTTTCACGAAATTGAAAAGTTTGCTCCGATACATAAACAGTTTGAACGCACTCGGGTAAACATTTGTACCAGAGTGTCGCTTAGACTATGCTTAGCCAGGGCAAT
>NW_020539726.1:35969012-35984801 GCF_003426905.1 Ctenocephalides felis | reverse complement strand
CAAAATGCCACGATTGAAAATCCTGATCCAGTGCTTCCTGAAAAGGGCTCCGCTGAACAAGAACAAAACAGCTCGATGTCTATATCTTTGTGCTTTGTGTGCTGCTTTAGGGATTCTTTTAATTCATTTCATGTTACAAACAGGGTTTCAGTATTACCTGAAAGTATTGTTGTAGTTTTCTTAGGTGCTTTAATAGGCTTGATAATTAATTTAATGTCGTCTAAAAATATTGCAAATTGGAAGAACGAAGAAGCCTTTTCACCCACAGCGTTTTTCTTAGTGCTTTTACCGCCTATAATATTTGAATCCGGGTACAATTTGCATAAAGGTAATTTTTTCCAAAATATCGGTTCCATCCTGGTGTTTGCTATATTTGGTACAGCCATATCAGCCTTTGTTGTCGGTGCTGGTGTGTATCTACTAGGAATGGCAGACGTTGCCTACAATCTCAGCTTTGTTGAATCTTTTGCTTTCGGTTCATTAATTTCTGCAGTAGACCCTGTAGCTACCGTAGCTATTTTCCATGCTTTAGACGTGGACCCAGTTTTAAACATGTTGGTGTTCGGAGAAAGTATTTTAAATGATGCTATTTCAATTGTTTTAACAACTGCAGTTTTGGAATCCAACAATCCTTTAATGACGACTGCTGAAGCTGTAGTCTCCGGTTTAAATAGGTTTTGTTTAATGTTCTTTGCTTCGGCTGGTATCGGTGTAGTCTTTGCCTTAATTAGTGCTCTTTTGTTGAAACATGTTGATCTTAGAAAGTATCCGTCCTTAGAGTTAGGTATGATGTTGGTGTTTACTTATGCACCTTATGTTTTGGCAGAAGGAATTCATTATCAGGTAAAAGAATAATATTAGAACTCTAACTTTAGACTAATACTAAATACTAATATATCAAAAATAAATTGTATTATTATGATTTTAGGTATAATGGCGATATTATTCTGTGGCATTGTGATGTCCCATTACACACATTTCAATTTATCAACTGTTACACAAATAACTATGCAACAGACAATGAGAACTTTGGCTTTTATTGCAGAAACTTGTGTGTTTGCTTATTTGGGAATGGCTATATTTAGGTAAACACTACTGCAATAATAAATAGTAATTAATATAAAATTCCATATAATATTTTACTGTTTTTTGCAGTTTTCGTCACAGAGTGGAACCTGCCTTAGTTATTTGGAGCATTGTACTTTGCTTAATAGGAAGAGCTGCAAATATATTTCCTTTATCTTGGCTTGTAAATCAATTTAGGGAGCACAAAATCACTAAAAAGATGGCATTTATCATGTGGTTCAGTGGTAAATAATGATATATACATTTATATATAAGATGATTTCCATACAAACCACATAGGCTGGGCCATATATAATATAATATATGCATTTATATATGAGATTTCCATACAAACCCCAAACACTAGTCCATATATAATGATGTCTAAATCAATATATACATTTATATATCCAATTTACATACAAACTACAAACACTAGACCATATATAATGATGTATAAATCAATATATATATATTTATATATGGGATAGACATACAAACTGCAAATGCTAGACTATAAATAATGATGTATATATCAATATATACATTTATATATCCAATTTACATACAAACCACATAGACTAGGCTATGAATAATGAAGTATAAATCAATATATACATTTATATATCCAATTTCCATCTAAACCACATACAATAGGCTGTATATAATGATGTATTAATCAATATATACATTTATATATCCAATTCCCATACAAACCACAAACACTAAGTCATATATAATAATGTATAAATCAATATATACATTTATACATGACTTTTACATACAAACCACATAGACTAGGTTGTGTATAATGATGTATAAATCAATATATACATTTATATATTGAGATTTACACACAAACCACATAACACTAGGTCATATATATACATTTATATATGCAATTTACATACAAACCCCAAACACTAGTCCATATATAATGGTGTATAAATCAATATATACATTTATATATGAGATTTACATACAAACCACAAACACTAGTCCATATATAATGGTGTATAAATCAATATATACATTTATATATGAGATTTACATACAAACCCCAAACACTAGGCCATATATAATGATGTCTATATTAAATTCACACATCATTCTTTTTTGCACTATTAATTATTTTAAATTTTACGTACGTTTCGGGACTCGGTTTGTTCCATCACCAGTGTGAAAATTTTATATTTAATCACTAAAATATAGACTAGAACGTTGAAAAAAATACGATTCTCATAAAAATAATGTCAAAAAGCCTAAAAGTGTATTTTCCTATTAACATTTAAAAAAAAAGTTATAATTTTAAGTTTCTAATAACATTTACGGCTAGTTTAATAATGTTTTTGTGTACAAATAAAACTTCTCACTACAATTAAATAATTTTTACCTAAAACATCCTATTAAAGTTATTTGATGGTCAAAACCATTTAACATTTGACGTATGAGTCGCCGGCCGGTGTTTTATTTTAAATTACGCTTTTACGCGGTGTTGAAACAAATTCTCACCTTTCCCACAATCTCTGAATTAGCACAAATAATTCAAGACTGAAAGTGGCCAAATCGGTTCAGCCGTTTTCGAGTTTTAGCGTACCTCACATAATATCGATCTCCATTTTTATATATAAAAAAACATATATATATATATATATATATATATATGTATATATATATATATATATATATATATATATATTAAATTTTGTATTACTTTACAGGTTTGCGAGGTGCTATATCATATGCACTATCCTTACATTTAGAATTTTCTGACGAAACACGTCATGTAATAATTACAACGACACTTATAATTGTACTTTGCACGACACTTATATTCGGGGGTGCTACGATGCCTTTGCTGAAATTTTTGCAGGTGATAAAAATCAATTTTGATAAGAATATTTGTGAATTTTTTTGCTCCCAAGGGCTTAAAAGCTTCCAAAGTAATAAAAGAAAATTCTCTGAAAGTTTTAGCTCTTAATATCAACATTTAGATAGTCCGCAGTTCAATTGAAAGTTTTGTATATTTATTATTAAGTAAATTCTTGCGCCATGTGTGATAGCATTTGTGAACTCAAACTTAAAAATATTTACAAAACACTTAATCTCTAATTAAATCCATGTGGGCTGTTTAACGAAATATTTATTCATCATGGCATCAAAATTAATTTTGCAGCAAAATATTTATTTAATTGGTGATTTTGACACACAAATTACTAGTAATCAATTGCCATCAAAATTACACGTCTCCGATCACAGATGGCGCAAGAATTTACTTAATAACAAATATACGAAACTTTTAATTGAATTGCGCACTATCTAAACGTTAATATTAAGAGCTAAAACTTTCAGAGAATTTTCTTTTAACAATTTGGAAACGTTTGAGCCCTTGGGAGCAAAGAAATTCCCTAGAACCACCCTAAATATATATAAATCTATTACCAAAGGCGAACAAGAAGACCCGTTCAGCCACAAGGCGTACAAGACGTCAGCAAAAAGCAATAACACTAAGTAAAACCCGAGAATGGGGATCGGCAATCGATTCAGAATTACTAAGTGAACTAACAACCGAGGAAGAACGTGACGTCACATTCACCCAAGTAAGACGAGGCCTAGAATTCATACGACTGGACCACAAATACTTGAGACCGTTTTTCACTCGAAGATTCACCCACCAGGTAATAATAAATAATATATATGTATATATATATATATATATATATATATATATATATATATATAAGTCGCGTTTTCCTTCCCGACGATATACCGCACAAACCGATTTCGACAATTTTGCATTCGTTGGAAAGGTCTCGGGCTCCGCAAGGTTTACAGCTAAGAAAATTAGTGGTGCATGGCATCGTGCCCTAATGCAAATTGCTGGAACTTCACGCACCGTAATTAAACATTCGAGTAATGACATTAGTGAGAATTATCAGAATTATGCTTGGTTAAGTCAACGTGCAATTCTTGCCGCAGAGAATAATGATGTACACGCACTGAATTTCACCATTCAATCAAAAATTGCTGGCGATTTGGTGACATACCAATGATTCCGACTGGTCTTCCGTTTGACTTCGAACGATTGCAATTTCCAGTTCGCCTTGCGTTCGCAATAACAATTAACAAGTCGCAAGGCCAATCGCTTAGTGTTTGCGGGATAAATTTCAAATAGATTATTTAGAAAATCATTGTTTTTCACATGAACAGTTATACGTTGCCTGTTCACGAGTTGGAAAACCATCCGCTTTGTTTATTGTGTTAACGTCAGACCAAAACACAAAAAATATGGTTTACCAAAGAGCACTTCAATGAAACTGATAATTTGCGGATTCACTTTCATTTACTTGGAGAAGTTCAACTAAAAAACACTTCATTTTTGTAATCGAAATAAATTCATTACTGTTGTATAATAAAATCAAATTTTTCCTTTTCAAATATAAAACAAACAAAAAATTTCTTCATCTTTCTCGCGAAACCATCTGGTGGCGAAACGGAGTTCGTCGGGTTTGCTAGTAAATAATATAAAACACTTTAGTAATAATAATTATAAATTTATTATAATTATAATTTTGGTTTTTAGGAATTGAAGGATTGCAAAAGTCAAATGACGGATCTTACGAATAAATGGTATCAAACTATAAGAGTGAGTCCTCAGATGAGTGATGATGATGACGTTAGTACGTGCAGTACTTAATTTAAATTTAAATTTAATGCTAATTGACCAAAAGTGTTATGTGATATATATAACAGAGTTACCTGTATTTTAATTTATGTTTTAAGTTTTAAGATAAGTGCAGATTTGTCAGTATTTTTTCTACAAGGGTAGAATACTGTTGTATAGCTAATGTGTAAATAAAAAGTAATAAATTTGATTTATTGCACTCTAATGGAATGTTTGGTTTTCTCTAAATAATACTTGAGGGAATGCAATACCGAAATACCGGCAAACCGGGAACCGGTATGGCGGTATGCCGTAAAACCGGTATAGCGGTATACCGAAAACCGGTATACCTTTTAAATTTTTCAATTTTTAATGGTTTTTAGCGAATATCTTGCGAACAGTTAAAGTTATCATAAATTTTTTTGCACCAGCTAAGTTCTACGGGATGTAACACCGATATAACGAAAAACCGGTATACCGTCTAAATTTTTGGCGGTATTAATTCTGTTATTTCGGTATTAAAACATAAGTCTCAGTTAATACAAGTTACTTTGAGCTTGAGTTTCTTAGAATCATTCAAACTTTAAAAACCGAATTACTAGTATCAATTTTTTTTATCAGTATTGCATTCCCCCTTTACTTATCACCATAATTTTTTTTATTTGCTATTTATGCAAAATAATATATAAATATATGATTGTCTTTAAAATTTAACAGTTGCTCTATATATTAATATTAATTATTTCTACAATATAAAAATATAGTATTGCTTTTCGTATGAATAACAGACTTTTAGCTGATATCCATACAGGTTAGTATTTCGTAGCAAAATAGTTGAATAAAAAAATATTTATATATATATATATATATATATATATATATATCTAATGAAATAATTATACCTCTATCTATCAAATAACGTATTTATATATATCTAATTAATATTATAATAATAAAATATTTATATATATCTAATAACAGAACGGAATGTTGCATTTCTTTAAATTCTAAAGATGATATTATTAACAATAATAAACTTTGCATAAAATTAAAATGGCTATCAAAATATTCTTTTCAATTTTTTATTTATGAGGCAATTCTGCCGTAACAGAGCTCATAAAATAGCATTGTCATGGCAACGAATCTTATGATAACAGAATCTTCGATGATGCAGTTATCATAACATTCTTCCTTGCTTGTTTATATGTAAAATACGCCTGATCGCACGGCAAATAGACATTTTCACAGTTTTCAGAACCCAAAACAAGTATAACATAGCGTTGTCATGACAACGCTATTTTATGAGCTCTGTTACGGCAGAATTGCCTCATAAACATTATAATCTAATTTATAGAAAAATACTTTCATTTGAGGTAATTGTCTTATAAATCTTTTTTTTAACAAATAACCAGTATTAAAATATTTCAAACATCTTAAGAGAATATATTTTGTTCTCCTCGTAATTCATTTAGACGATTGTCATTTATTTATACGCATAACGTATATACTCGTCAATACATGAAATTCTGCATTGACGTGCGTACTCGTCAATAACAGTTGACTGGTTAAGCAATTAGTTAGTATATAAGAATACAGTATAATAGACCGATTCTGCCGCACAACAGACCGATGTTATGGCAAGGCCATGTTATGAAGAACGTTCCATACTAAATATTTACAAAAGCCATTGCGGTTCCTGTGCAGTCAGGCGTTTTTATCAGGTTGTCAGATAGAAAACTTTAGGCACAAATGTCAAACAAAACGATGTTAGATAACAGGGTGTTTCTGACTCTGGTTCATAACATACGAGTAACGTAGCAGACTATGTGTAAAACGCCTGAATGCACAGCAAATACATGACATTTTGACAGTATTCAGTATGATTCAGTGGCATAATGTATGAAAATAAATATGTATCATAACATTTTGCTGTTATGCGGCATAATCGATCCCTAAATCTAATAATACAACATGGAATGTTAAATTCCGATATAAACAGTTAAAATCTTTAACAACAAAAATTAATTTCAAATGTTAATAGATTTCTTATAAAATTCTACAATAATTATGACTAATTTGCAGAAAATCTGCATAAGTTATACGGAATAATTTATTTATTAAAATTAATATATTTTTCGTATAGCTCGACTTCTTAAAATACTAATGGTTATTAAAATTTTTTTTAAATCTATTTAAAAAATACTATAATGCCGACTATCAAATTTTAGACTTCCATAAGTTTAATAAGAAGACTAATTCCATAAGTTTATGTGAATATATGTATACTATGTAGTTTATTTTTTCACTAAATTTATTTCATAAAGTACGTTTCGATACCTTTATTTGTGTCATCATCAGTGTATAAAATTAAAAGCAAAAACAAATTATTGACGTATTTTGAAAATTACTTATTGATTATAATAATCACCCATAACAAAATTTGATTATTTTAATTAATAAATAAGTTATGTAATGTGTTGATAAATTATTAACTCCCCGTAGGGTAAGTTATTGTAATCGTGAAAAAATCGAAATTGAATTTTTTTGCATATCTTTACGTTTCAGAGGTTTTTGAACATTGTGGCATACTTTAGAAAAAATGGATGTATGTCTGTGCGGATACAAATTTTCGTCGACGTTTTTGCGAGCACAGATCAGCAGATTTGAATAATTAAAAAAACAATCGATTTCTACTGATGCGGTGACTTGTAGGTGTAGAGTAGTTTTTGTCAAAGGCATGTCCATTAAAAAACAAATTAATGATATTTTCAAATTTTGAAATTATTTCAAATTTTTCAAAAAAAAAGAATTTTTCATACTTTTAATGTTTGTCAAAATATTTGATATTCCAACAAAATTCACATATAAAGAAATCGAAAATGAATAATACTATAATTTTCAAAAATATATAAGAATTTCAAAATTTTAAAAGATCTAAAGCTCACTTATTTACTTCAAATATATAATTATAACTTTGCAATTTAGTTTAGTTAAATAAACGTCATTGTTCAATTTATAAGTCCAACGAAATATTATTTCGTCTATAAAATACGAATAATGAAAGTTACAGCTTTAATAAATTTAATACTTTAATTCTTCGAAAAACTACAATTTTTTGCATATTTAGCTCCGTATCTCCAAAACGACTAGACTTGCCATTGCTAAAAACTAATCACCACTTCTTCCCGTCATTAACAAATTAAATGATAAATGATTTTTGGATCATTCAAATCGATCAAAAAACTCGATATGTATTTTCTGCACTCCTTTCTCCGTATCTCCGTAACGGCTGGACCTGCCTCTGCCAAAAACTAATCAGCACATCTCCCTATCAATAGGGATCGAATGTTTTTTGAACCATTCAGATTGGTTGATCCGTGCGCCCGAAAACGTGCACGAAAAAATGCGGACATAAAAAACACACACTAGAGATGAGCAATTGACTCCGGAGTGAATCCGAGTGGAGTTGTCTCACCGGATTTGTCATATCCGACTTTCCAAAACTGGTACTAAATTACTGCGTTTTTGCTTTGAGAAGGAAGCTGTCGCTTTCTCGTCTTACAGGCAGTATTATGACCTTTTAGGTATACGAGTCAAAATAATGCCATTGCATATTTTCCAGAAAATACAAAAATATTACTTCAAAGATACAGAACAATGAAACTGTGTTCAAGTGTGAATAGCTTAAATGTATAATTTATTGAATGGTAAGGAACATATTTCTAACTACGACAATCCTTGCCCTAGAATGACCAAATACCGAAAAATACATAAAACTAAATACATTTAATCTGGTTTTTCCCTAGCCTGAAATAATACTTTAGAGTGCAAAATTTATAAGTATAATATTAATTCTCGAATAGAAATAGCAAAAGAAAAATTTAGAAAGCAGAACTATTATTATTTGGTGAAAATATTTTATGATAAATGTTTTGTTTTTATTACAAAGTTTACTACTTTATTTATATATAAAATTAATCCAAAAAATCAACACTGCTAAAGTTACGAGCCATTGAGTCGATGTCATGTCGATCGAATAATTTTACAACCCGTCATTTATTTAAGATTTTTTTAGAAAAGTTATTTTATTGCTATTCATTCATAAATTTTCATTTCAAAAAATTAAATGGGATTTGACAAATCCTTAGATACATAAACAACGCACTATAGAACACATTTGTGTCGAGTATTTCGGTTTCAAAGTTGTCGGAGTCGTGGAGTTGTTAAGCGGATATAACTCCACCCTGAAGCGGAGTCAAATTTTAACCGATCCGGCTTCGGATATGATAAGCCCATCTCTAACACACACACATCCATTTTTTTGTGAGGTATGCCAAAATGTTCAGAAACCTCTAAAACGTGAAGATATGCAAAAACTTTCAATAACATAACTTTTCCTACGGAAAATTAATTATATATTCCTTTAAGATAGAATATTTTTCATATAACTCAAGTTCCCAAAATAATAATTGTTGACCATAGAAAATTTACCCGCATTATCCATATGGCAACTTTTTAAATACTTATCACAAAGACTACTGTCCTTTATTACCATCAATGTCAGCAATATCTCGAAAAAAAAAATTAAAATTTATTTTTCAATTTGTAGTACCTTTATGCATCTCCAAATGCTCCAAATAATTATCATTAACAGTAAAAACTTCCCGCAAACCTCACAAATAAACGACTTTTATGCATTTTCATATGCTTTTTCAACAAACTCGCAAGTCCAAAAAATTCACGACATTGCGGACACTGATGTATAGTATGATTATTAAATTTATGACTCTTCAAACGCTCATTAGAAATAAAACGCTCTGGGCAAACATCACAAGGGAACGGTAATTCCCCCGTGTGCCCCATTTTGTGTCGTTTGAGGTCCTGGGACTTTAGGAATTTTTTATCACAAAGGTCACAACAATGTTTTTTTTCACCGGTATGTGATCTGATGTGCTGTTTTAGCCGGGAGCTACTAGGGAAAGCTTTGGGACAAAAGTGGCACCGGTAGGGTCGTTCGCCGGTGTGGGAGCGTTGGTGCAAATCTAGGCCTGCTTTGGCACGAAAACCCTTTCCACAAGGTTGTCCCTGGATTTGAAAGTCGCATACAAAGGGTTTTTCGTTGTTGTGTATCCTCAAGTGCACCCTGAGTTGACCCACGGCTATAAAACCGGCACCGCAGACATCGCATTTGTGATCCTTTTGACCCGAATGGGTTTTCATATGGATAATAACCCCGTTGTACGTGGCGATTTTTTTACCACAAATAGTACAAACATACTTATCGTTAGTGTGTGAACGCATGTGCTCTTTTAGTAAAAAAGATTGTTTGTAACTTTTATCGCATAAGTCGCAGGCGTAAGGGCGCTCGTTCGTGTGGGTTCTGAGATGTCTTCGCATTTCATCAGGGCGTTTGAATTCTTTGCCGCAAAAGTTGCATAAAAGTATGCGTTTTTCTTTGTGGGCTTTTAAATGACGTGCCAGGGAACAGGAATGGGAAAAAGTTAAGTTGCATACTGGACAAGATTGTATGGCTAATTTTTTGTGCTCGCCCGAGTGCACGCGTAAGGCTTTTTTGGTGTCGAAGCTTTCGAAACATTTGTTGCACGGATATGCGCCCGGTTTTTGCACAAACTTATTTAAATCTGGAGGAATGCTATCATTACATTTAATACTAATTGAATCGTTACATTTAATACTATCAGGTACGCTATCATTATCTATTTCCCCGTGACTTTTTAAGTGTCTCGTCAACGAACTAGAATAACCGAACGTTTTACCGCAAATTTTACAACTCAAAGACGCAGGATGATTCTTATCATTATGTATTTTTAAATCCTCAATGTGATCGAAGGAATGTGAACATTTACCGCAAGGATAATCGCCAATGGTACAAAATAAATTATTTTGAACTACCTGTAGTAAATCGATGGGATGAACTTCTGTTTCCGATGACAGGATTGTATTGACGTCGTTGTTGTTCAAAGTGTCTTCGGCAAAAGTTCTTCTATCGGTGTCTTCGACAAAAGTTCTTCTATCGGTGTCTTCGACAAAAGTTCCTTTACCGGTGTCTTCGACTGAAATTCCCTTATCGTCGTCTTCGACTAAAGTTCTTTTACCGGTGTCTTCGACAAAAGTTCTTCTATCGGTGTCTTCGACAGAAGTTTTTCTATCGTCGTCTTCGACCGAAGTTCCTTTATCGGTGTCTTCGACTGAAGTTTTTCTATCGTCGTCTTCGACAAAAGTTCCTTTACCGGTGACTTCGACGGAAGTTTTTTTATCGGTGACTTCGACAGAAGTTCTTTTACCTTTGTCTTCGTTGTTATCATTGTATTTGATGTAGTTTCGTAAGATTAGATCGGATTCTTGACACTGCATTTTGAATTTGAACGCTTTCGTGATGTTTTCAAGGCACTCGTAACACATTTTTTCGGGTAGTCCGTCGTTTGCTTCAACCTGAAAAGAAACACTTTGTTTTAATAAGGACATAAAACAAAAAAAGAATAAAGTGTAAATTATAAGTAAAGTGCAAAATGTAAATTGTAAGTAAATTGTAAATTGTAATTTGTAAAGTGTTAAGTGTAATGTGTAAAGTGTAAAGTGTAAGGAAAGTGTTATGCGTGAAATGTAAAGTGTAAGTGTAAATTGTATGTAAAGTGCAAAAGTGTAAACTGTAATTCATAAGTGAATTATAATTAAAGTGTAAATTGTAAAATTTGAAGTAAATTGTAAATTTTAAGTAAATGGCAATTTGTGAAGTGTAATGTGTAAAGTGCAAATTTTAAATTGCAAAAAATTGTAAGTAAAGTTTAATTGTAAAGTTTGAAGTTTAATTGTAAAGTTTTAAGTAAATTGTAAATTTTAAGTAAATCATAAATTTTAAGTAAATGGTAAGTTCTAATTAAATTGTAAATTGTAAATGTAAACTGTAAAGTGTAAAGTTTTTATTGTAAGTAAAGTATTAATTGTAAAGTTTGAAGTAAATTGTAAGTTTTAAGTAAAGTGTAAATTTTAAGTAAATTGTACATTTTAAGTAAATTGTAAGATAAGTGCAAATTGTGAATATAAATTGTAAAGTGTAAAGTTTAAATTGTAAGTAAAGTTTAATTTGCAAATTGTGAAGGTGAATGTGAATGTAAATGTGTATTGTGAATGTAGACGTAAATTGTAAATAAAGTATAAATTTTAAGTAAATTGTAAATTGTAAGTAAATTGTAAAATTAGAGCAAATTGTAAGATAAGTGTAAATTGTAAATAAATTGTAAGTAAAGTGTAAATTGTTAATTGTAGAGCGTAGATTGTAAATTTGTAAATGTAATTTTGTAAATGTAATTTTGTAAATGTAAATTTGTAAATGTAATTTTGTAAATGTAAATTTGTAAATGTAATTTTGTAAAGGTAAATTTGTAAATGCAAATTTGTAAATGCAAATTGTGAGAAAAGTGTAAAAGTGTAATTTGTAAGTAAATTGTAAGTAAAGTACAAATTGTAAGTAAAGTACAAATTGTAAGTAAAGCACAATTGTAAGTAAATTGCAAATTGAAAGTGTAAATTGTAAAGTTTGAAGTAAATTGTAAAGCTTGAAGTAAATTGTAATTAAAATAATTAAAATTTGTAAATTTTAAGTGAATTGTGAATGTAAATTGTAAGTAAAGTTTAAATAGTAAAGTTTGAAGTGTAAATTGTAAATGTAAACAGAAAAAATAAAAATGTAAAAATGGAAATGCATAATGCAAATTGTAAAAATAAATTGTAAATTTAACATGTAAATGTAAATTTGTAAATGTAAAATGTAAATGTAAACAAATGTAAATATAAAAATGTTAATGCAAATATGAAAATGTAAAAATGTAAAATGTAAGTAAATATAAAAATGTAAATTGTAAATGTAAATATAAATATAAAATGCAAATTGTGAATGTAAAAATTTAATATAAATGAAGGTGTAAATGTAAAACGTAATTGTAATAAGGTTATAAATATAAATAATCAATATAATATCTTAAATATAGTTATAATAAATGTTATATAATAAAGCGCTCGAAGTAATTTCTTATCATTACACATCTTTCGAAGTAACTCATCGTTTGCCCTACCTTAAAAATATTCATTTAGCTTCAATAATTAAGGATACAAATAGATCCAAATGAAATAAATGATATACTAAAGTATAAAAATACACTTAATTATAATAAATAGCATTATAATATATAAAAAGCACTTTGATTGAAGTAATTGATCAATCCAGATCTCCTCAGTAACTTATTAACTTAAAAAAATTAATTAGTTTTAATAATGAAGAATAGAAATAGACTCAAATTTAAATAAATTGTACACGAAAGCATAAAAATGCACTGTTTTTTGAATAAATTAGTTAATGAAGTAAAAAATGGCACTTCGATTAAAGTAATTACAGATCGTTTGAGATAATTCATCATTTTTCCTAATTTAAAGGTATTCATTTAGTTTTGATAATAAAGCATAGAAAAATCAACCGAAATTCAAATAAATTATATATTAAAGGTTAAGCTTTACTTAATTAAAATAAAATGCATAATCGAATAGAAAAATGCACATCGATTGCGTAATAGAGTATAAAAATGCACTTCGATTAAAGCAATATATTATTAGACATTGTTTCAACCAACTTAAGTTACGCTTAATTTAAATAAAATATATAATTTATTTTAATTTGATTCTATTAGTTTGCTTCATTATTAAAACTAAATAAAGAGATTTAAGTTTGGGTACAAAGTTCACTTCGATTAAAGTTATTTATCATCATCCTTTGAAGAAACTCATCCTATGACCATAAAAAACTTAAATGAAGCTGTTGCAATTAAACTTGTTAATTGAAATAAATTGCTTGATAAAACATAAAAGTGCACTAAGATCAAAGTAACAAATTTATCATTACACCCAACCGAAAAATATTCAGTACATTTTAACAATAAAATATAAAAAACTTAATTAAAATTTATTAAGAAAATGTTGGAATTAAATTTGCACTTAACTGCAATAAATTGCACAATAAAACATAAAAATCACAAAACATCATGACCTAACCTAACTGACAACTAATGACCTAACCTAACTGACAAATAATCACTAAATTTTATAATAATACATAATAATCTTAATTATAAAACTTATAAAAAAAGATGTAACAATTAAATTTGCATTTAAACGAAACAAATTGCACAATAAAACATAAAAATGCACTTTAAATCACAAAAGATCATGACTTAACCTAACTGACAATGACCCAACCTAACTGACAAATAAATACTAAATTTTATAATAAATCATAAAAACTTAATTAAAACTTACAAAAATGTAATATTAGCACTGACTAGTAATAAATGACATAATAAAACCTTAATAAAATATAAAAAGCACTTAAAATAATTTATCTTTAAACACCTGTCATGTCATTCTTAACCTAACCTAAAAACACTTCACTTTGTTTTTAGAGTGAAACATAAAAATGCACAAAATTTTAAATAAATAAATTAATTAAACAACAAAACGTAAAAAAGCACTTAGTTTAAAGTAATTTGAAGTATAAAACCTAATTTAGATTAAAATAATTTTTCAAAAACACCTCTTTTGGGGTCACCTGTCATCATGTATGCCCTAACCTCAAAAAAGCCACTTGATAATAGACAGAAAAATGGACATAATTTTATAAATTATACAACAAAACGTGAAAAACACTTTAATTTATAGTAATTTATCATTACATGTATGAAAAATCATTTATATTAAAATAATTTTCAAAATTCTTGACCTGTGAAATAATGACCTAACCTAACTGACATATTTACTAAATTTTATAATAAAACTCAATTGAAACATACAAAAACGTAAAAAAACAATTAGATTAAAGTAATTTATCTTTTTTAAATTTATATTAAAAAAATTTTTAAAAAGACCTCTTATGGGTCATCTGTCATTATGTGCCCTAACCTCAAAATAGTCACTTGGTAACAGAACAGAAAAATGGACATAATTTTAATAAATTATACAACAGAACGTAAAAAGACACTTAATTTAAAGTAATTTATCACTACATGTAGAAAAATGCATTTGGAATAAAATATTTTTCAAAAAGACGTCTTTTGGGGTCACCTGTCATAATGTGCCCTAACCTGAAAATATTCACTAAATTTTAACAATAAAGCATAAAATGTTAATAGAAACTTACCAAAAACATTTTGTAATTAAATTTACATTAAATTGTAAAAATTTGCATTTAATTGTAATAAATAATATAATAAAACATAAAGAGGCACTTAAACTCATTAAAAATCTTAAAAGGTCAACTAATGACCTAACCTAACTGACAAATATTTACTAATAAAATATAAAAACTTAATTGAAACTTACAAAAACGTAGAAACATTATTAGTTTAAAGTAATTTAGCCTCAAATAACGTTTTAGGTATAAAAATTCATTTAGACTAAAATAATTTTTCAAAAACACCTGTCATCATGTGCCCTAACCTCAAAGTTTAGAAAGCTATTTAGAAAAGTAATTGCATATAAATTTAATATACTATACAACAGGACATGACATTCTTAATTTAAAGCATAAGTACACAAATTAATTTACATTAAAGTAAATTTATATTTTGTCACATTGTTTGTCCTAACCTAAAAATCCTCACTTAATTTTACTACCAAAACAAAACCATGCTCTCAATCATTGTTAAATAAGTTCTCAATTACAACAAATTGCATAACCAAACAAAAAAGCACTAATCATAGATAACCAAATATAAATTTAAATAAACATGACTTTGTTCTAATTAAATAATATGGTTCTAATTATTATTTACTACTCACTGTACAAGAGCGATTTTGGTCAACATTTCAGGCACATGCAAGTACTCATTTTCAACTCTGATTTCCTCAAATATACTTCTAGTTTCCACATTTTCCCTCAGACAAGTTCTACAGATTTTATTAAGATTTATCTGCAAATTTTCCATATTTGCGTAACACTTTAAAAGAGTTACATTGTTGACTTTTGTTATGTGGGTGTTGATAATAAATTTGTT